>NW_028139246.1:119587-140395 GCF_965202585.1 Thalia democratica
GTACACTTTCGTAAAACAACAATAAACAAGAGAACGGAAAAATTAATTTATGTTAAAAGAAAAACAAATCTTAGATCGATAATAGAAAACAATTAAAACTATGCTAAGTCTAATGAAATGATTATAATAAAATTGTTGTACTATGTAGTGTACATTGTATAAAGATTATAAAAAATTTATTAAGTGTAACCCTTTATAAAAATACTTATTTTCAAAAACTCAAAGTTTTAATTAAACTTAATTGTAAAAATAAAATTTTGTTTCAAAAGTCTAACTTTACCTAATTAGTTTTTAGCCCATTTAATATATGTCTATAAATATTTTGATATCTAAAAACCTTTTAGTGAAATCGAATGAAACTAGAAAAGAAAGTCATAATTTGGTTAAGCATTTAACAGGTAAAATTGTTTTATTTAACAGGGTTTTATTATTAATGTACTATACGTTGCATTTAGCTATAATTTAAAAAACAATTACTGAAATATAAACAATGATTACAAAATACAGTGAAACAAATTAATTAATCATATCTAACTCAATATGCAAATATAAACTCTTTTATATAATAGTTTGCTTAATTAATAAATAATATATTTTACAATACTGTTATAAACTATATGACTAACTTGAAGTTTTAATGTTTTAAAAAATATTGAAATAAAAATCGTAATTAAAATATTATTTTAAAAGCTGTGACACAAACTTAATAACTTTAAAAGTAACAAAACTCAACAAAACTACTTATTAAGATTCGTACTGAAACTTTTTTAAACACTTTATCATTTATTATTTATATCGAAGAAAAATAAGGAAAATAAAATCTTATTGACTTTTGTCTACAAAAACTAAACGGAAAAATAAATTTTTTTAAACAAGTTATAAGCTGCATGTGGTAAAGGTTTATATAACTAGCAGATAAAGTTTTGCAGGTTTTAACAAGGCATTTACGGTTTTTTATGGAGTTTCAAGTAGGGGAAAAACCATTTCAAAGATACGTTCACATTTTTGATTCAACTACGGCGAGGAATTTTTTTCTTTTTAAACGTTCGGACTCGAAGCCGCCGAGCTGTTGGAGTCGATAGTGATGGCTCTCGTCACCATGGCAACGTTCAGATGATACGATTATAGGGAAATTTATTATCAAACAAACTGTACTTTATTTATTTTTATAATTTATTTGTTTTAGAAAAATCAAGAAAGTTTTAATTATAACAAACATGCAAAAGCTGAAGTTTAGTTAAACAGATTATACATTATCGTTGTGGTTATTAAGCTAATCAGCTTTTATTTCTTGTTTGAAAAATTGAGTTGATTATAATTAAAAAGATTTTTAAAAATTTTAGCTTCTTCAAGTTTAAATAAAACTTTTTCTATGCATCATGAGTTATAAGAATACTGAAAAGTTGCATGCTTAAATCAATAAAAATAATAAACTTGAAAGAGTACGAAACTTATATTTTCTTGAACAAAGCTTTAAATGCTGATCGAAACTTTTTGTTTAAAACGTTGTAAATTAAAATGTTCCATACTGAATTAGTGGACAAAAAAAATATGGCAACCGTTTGGTATAAACCAAGGGAGGTTTCAAACTTGGCGTGGCTTTTTCTCATTATATTAAATTTAATATGGTTGTACAAAGTCGGTGACAAGCTCAAAGTGAAAGCAAAAACCATGAATATCAAAGTTGTTGACATTTCAATTTCCGGAACAACATTTTTTTTACTTCTACGATTCAGCTTGAAAGATTTTTTATAACTCTTGAAAAGACTCTTCACAGTTAAAAGTGTAAGTATCCACTGTAAAGAAAACAAAACAAACAACAGAATACTTACGAAAAGTTGTTGTGGATTTTCACAAGCAGTTGGCTGCAATAAGATTGTGTGGCAAGCATCATTTTTATATGATCCATAAACAATTGCAAAAGCATTTACAAAAGTGCTTAGGATCCATATGATAACCGAAAAAACTTTAGCCATTTTAGTCGTATTTGTTGTTTTGTATTTAATTGGAAAGGCCAAGGCAAAGTATCTATCCCCCGCAGCAAATACTAACGAGACTAAAGAAACTATGAGCGATATTTTCATTAAAAAGACAAACAATAAAAAGTAAGCCGTTGATGCTTGTTTTATGAAATTTTTAAAAAACAGATGACAGCTCACATTCACAACTGTAAAATTTATTTTAAGGGCGGAAATGTTATGCAGTTCGAATGGTTCACATTCCATACGAGCACTTGATGTCATAAAAACATAACTAACAAAACCAAATAAAATAACCATAAACAGAGACCAAATGATATCAGAGACAGCTATAGAAGTTTTATAAACGTATTGGCTGTGTATAAATTCTTTAGTCTTCCGAATAACTACCACTATCAAAATGTTTCCGACAACTGATAAAAATCCGACTGAAGTTAAAAATACGGAACCTCCAATGTAGAAAGCTTTCTGTCTGATTAGGATTGAGTAAAAATAACTAAAAATGTTCTTAAAAAAGTTTTAATAAATTTAAACGCTTTATAAAATGTAAGTTAGTAAAAGCATTTTTTTTTTAATTTGAAAAAAGAAATTTAACAACTTGCTTATATTTTAGATTTTATTCTAAATACAGTCCAAAATGTCTGGTATGACTATTGTAAAAAATTTATAATAAAAATAAGTTTATATAAAAAAAGTTGTCACATTGTATAAATAGTAATTGAATTCAAAAGAGATCATTACTGCTAACTTTAAATAATGTTTATAAAAAATTTAAAATATTAAATTTAATGTATACTTTAAATACATTAGTGCTTAAAATTTATCAACAACTTTTTCTTAAAGGTTAAAATCATTTGCCATTGAAAAACATTACATACTTTGAATTCATGATTGTTGCTAAAGAATTCTTCTCAAAATAACTTCTGTCCTCTGTGGTAAAATTGAAGTCAAATATTTTAACGTGGTAGATGTATTTTGTTGAATTGTAATGTTTGTGTTGAGATAAATCATTTGTTTTGGCAGTATTCATACCACTAAATTTTATAAGTAGAAACAACAACAGTACAAAACGTCTTAGTTTCATTATGTATTACAGAAGTAAACCTATGTAAGTTTTCAGTTTGGATCAAATTACAACTATACCTTGATTTAAATATTCAATACTTTCCATAAAACTCAAAGTATTAAGTAAAATATACTCATTATAAATAAGTAAAAATTAAGTAAAATATGTGTTTAGCTATTAAGCTTAACTTTCACTAGACTGTAATGCACTAATATCGAGTTACTTCTGCTTGCAGGCTACTGTTAACTGTATAAAAAAATATTCTTATTGTGTTTACCATTGATATTACTACTAAACTTGAAAATTCGTACATGCAAAAATTTTTTGGGGGTTTTTAAACTAGAAGTAATTTACTTTCATTATTGTGTTAATCAAACGTAAAACTATTTTATTTAGAAACATTATATTTGCGGTTTAAAACTTTAAGTCTACCTAGTTATTTACTAATTATAAACCCAGTATACTAACCTCATAGTATTTATGATATTTTAAGCTTAAAAAAATGTAAAAGCTTAAGTAAAGAATTAAAACGCAGTTAGCCTAATTATGTGTACAACAACCAAATGTTTGGGTAATCATAGACACTAAACAAGCTTAATTTAAGAAATATCTTATACTTAAATGTATACTCGCATTTGAAACTGCACTACAAAGTAAACTGCATAATAAAAAAAGTTCTTAATACTCAAACAAAACTTCAACCACCTTTAAAAGATGTAAAGAAGAAAAAGTATTAACCTTTTAAGTGAGCAGTTTTAAAGTTTAACACAGCAAGTGCGTGCACTTTTAAAAGAAATTAATAGCACAACATTTTACTAACATTCTAAAACTACATACAACAAAGTTTACTTAAATGTTAAGCTTATGTGATGTAAAAAAATACAATACACTAAACAAGAAGACTTAAGATTTATTTAATTACGTGTCTAATGATGAGCTCTAAATTTAATTTTACGCAAAAAAAGTTTATTTGTGTAAAAACATGTCAGTTCTTGAATGATTTTTTAAACTTATCTGAATGATATTAAGCTGTTTACAAAATCAATAAAACTAAGTAGCTAAAAGTAACTTAATTCGTTTGCAAAAATTAACTAGTTTTGTTATATAAACTAGAAAAACCATACACTATTTGTAATAATGTGAATATGTTTATGATAGGGATACAAAACTAATCAAGTTGATAATTTTAAATGTAAACCCTTTTGGTGTATTAAAAACAAAAGGGGTAAAAATCAATCTAGCTTAAATGTTTATGCTAAAAAATTTAAAATCAACTTCAAAGTTAGATATAAGATGGATTTTAGCCTAAAACCTTACTTTACAACATTCAAAACATTGTTTTCTTTTACGTTTTGTATGTTCTGTCCACTAAATTATTCCTTGATTAAAGTTAACTTAAAGACCTTTAGTTTTGTTTAGTAATTATCGACAGTCAAGCTATAAAAAAAACGACCAAATTATTTTAGTATGACTTAAGAAAAACATCACAGTTTACTTTTTCTCTATCAAAAACTACATAGGTTAAGTCTCATTTTAATTAGTAATTGTAGTTCGTTTAGATTAATTTAAAACTTATCTACCTTACTGTCTTTAATATTGTAAAATAAGATACAAGTTCAAATTTTAATTTTTTTTTTGTTTTATTTAAGCAAATCTGATTTGAGAAAGTTGTATTTATAAATGTTGGAAAACAATGATATCTCATGCTTTTATATTTGATTTGATAAAACCAAATTTCTGCTTAAATTTCTACATAAGAAAGTATCGTGAATATTAAATATTAAAAAACCTTATTTTTCATCGTTTTGATAAATTTCTTGGGGTTTTTTAGCATGAAATTTCTCGCCGGAAACGATTGAAATGTTTATTTCTAAGTATTGGCAAGTTTAAAAAAAAAAAAGATAAACAAATCCAAAAAAAGTTATACTTGTTCATTATCATTCAATTTTGTTGGTTAAAAATTTGCATATTTTAAATGATATTGTAATTTGCTTCAAGTTAATTTTGTTCTCAACTTAAGTAGCTTTAAGTAGACCATTATATTTTGTTTTCACAGTTTATCATAAACAAAACAATATTATTAAACTATATTAAGATAAAAAAGATCTTCATTTGTTAAAAACAAAAACAAAAAAGTTTTCGGAAAAAAATGCAAGGTATATAAAAAAAAAAACATATATAAGTAAAACAAAATGAAAGTACTGAAAAACTTATGGTTTAATAAATTTGTGTTTAAAACAAAAATTTGTTACTCAACTGCATTAATATTTACTTTGAAGTATGAAATGTAAGTGTCAAACTAGGTTATATAAAACCAATAATAATTATCATGACTCCACTTGGTATGGTTTATAGATAAAAGCTACTTTTGTTTGTAGAATATATCAATGTAATTTGTTCTTTAAACGCTTTTTTTAATCTATTTAACGTTTTCTAATAAATTTTGTTAGTTTTTTGTTATGTGTTAAACATAGTGTGTAAAGTTTAGCTAAGCCTCAATGTCTTTGTAAATGTTTATTAAGATGTTTATTACTAATGAACTCATTAAAATTATATTGAAGCATTATTTTAAAAATAAATGAACAAATCAATAAGTTTGTATAGTAAGTTACATAAACTAAATTATTTATCTCAAGTTATGATTATTATATAAAATCAAAGTTTGAATTGGTATATTTGAATTCACTTATACAGACTTTTTAAAGCAGTTGATAAACAATTACAAATATAAACCTTTAGCTGATACAAAAATTTAAAGCTGAAATTTAAAATATAGCAGAGATATTTGTTTTGAACATAGTTGGAGTACTAATGCCTGCTAATTGTTTAAAACTCATATCATGCAAACAGATACAAGAAAGTTTGAAAGATATTTAAAGCTACAAAATAGTGTACATTTAAAAATTTGAAGCTTTAAAGCTCTGTTATGCTTATTTTCTATCCTTTTTATAAAGTGTTTGGTGTTTTTTGAAACAGAATTTGCTGCTCGACATGATGGTAAAATTTATTTTTGAAAAAAACAAGCTTTGAAAAAGTTAGAGCTAAAAGTATAAAATTAGCTTAAAACTGTCAAAGCGAGAGAAGAGAGGCCTCGTGAATGTCACCAAGTGAATTTTTTGCACAAAGTTTTTATTTATTACGTAATTATACAAAAAATCTGTTTGCAGAAATTTCTAAAAAAATGCAATTCATTTTAGAAAAGTTTTCTTGGAAGTGGTTGGTCATCAAATTTTTACTTTAACTTTCTTTACATATGTTTTTTTAGAATTTACCTTTTATATGTTTCTTTAAGTAATAAAAGGTACTTAAAGTACAAGCACCTACAATTCAAAACCAATGACATAGTATGAAAACAATCAATAAAATTTAAAACTTGAACTGTTTATGCTTGAATAAAAAACAAAACAAATCTACATCATCTGCATGTTGTCAAAGGTATTTTAATCGACAGTCTTCTACTTTATTATGGTAATTAAGAGTTTTATTATCTTTTTGTTCACAACTTCAAAGAAAAGTCTTTACCTGTATGTTGTCAAAGTGATTTGAATCAACAGTCTTCTACTTTGTTGTGATAATCATGTATTTTATTTTTGTTCACAACTCCACAGAAAAGCCTTTACCTGTTTGTTGAAAAATTGTCTTAAATCAACAGACTTCTACTATATTGTGATAATCATGTTTTTTTTTTCTTTTTGTTCACAACTCCACAGAAAAGTGTTTACCTGTATGTTGAAAAATTGTCTTAAATCAACAGACTTCTACTTTATTGTGATAATCATGTTTTTTTTTTTCTTTTTGTTCACAACTCTAAAGAAAAGTGTTTACCTGTATTTTGAAAAATTGTCTTAAATCAACAGTCTTCTAGTTTTTTATGATCATCATGTGTATTATTGTCTTTTTGTTGACAACTTTAAAGAAAAATCTTTACCTGTATGTTGAAAAAGTGTCATTTGTTTGATTTACTTTACATTCATAAACTCACTAAAAAGTCTTATGTTGAGCAGAAACAAAATGGGCATCTTTATTCAAATGCTAGATCAATCATCTTTCTAAATCCTAATCAATCCTCAAATACTGCTAACCATTTTGGTGAACCAAGTCAGTTCTTGGAATGCAAAACTTCTCGCAGTGCAAAACAAAAAAGTTCAAAATTTACTTTCCGTAATGTTTACGTCAAAGTTACTAGTTCAATCGAACCCAAATTTCGTATACGTAATCAGTATGACGTAACAATTCTAGCAAAATTAAAAAAAATATTCATTTATGACGTCACAATAAAAAAAACTGTGCTTTCCGTAATGTTTACGTCAAAGTTACTCGTTCAATCAAAATCAAATTTCGTATACGTAATCAGTATGACGTTACGATTCTAGCAAATTTGAAATTAAAAAAAAATATTCATTTATGACGTCACAATAAAAAAAACTGTGCTTTCCGTAATGTTTACGTCAAAGTTACTAGTTCAATCGAACCGGTAGGACTTTTTATGGGTAGTATTTTATGGGCACTATTTTATGTGTAGAATTGCTGCATTCAATTATGCCCATAATTTGATGTGATGTCATCAAAATTATGTGTAGTATTTAGATGTTGCTGCAATTAAATGAAAAATAAATTACTGTCCAGGCCTTATATAAATATTGTGGATAGTTTTTGTAGTTTTAAGTTTATAAACAAACAAATAAAATATAACTTGAATAAACATAAACCAATAGTATGATTTATTTTTACATTTATTTGAGTTATATTTTTTAAACTGACAGAAGTAATGGCTAGACTTATCAAAAGATTATGGATAGTTTTTTTATGTAATATTTAATAAAGAAAAAAAAACTTGAATACACTTAAACAAATTGTTTGATTTATATGTATATTTATGTAATTTATTGTTTTTATACTAACAGAATTAATGGCTAGTCATATAATAAGTAATTTTGATATTTTTTTTATTTGAGATTTTATAAACAAAATTTATAAATTAAACTTGAACACACATAAACTGTTTGATTTAAATCTAAAATTGTTTAATTTATAGTTGTATAAATGTAATTTATATTTAGTAAACTTATAAAAGTAGTAGTTTGGTCTCATGTGTACTATTTTATGGGCACTATTTTATGTGTAGAATTGCTTCAATCAATTATGCCCATAATTTGATGTGATTTTATTCAAATTATGGGTAGTATTGAGATGTTGCTGCAATTAAGTTGCTGAAATTAAATGAAAAATAAAATACTGTCTAGATCTTATATAAATATTATGGATAGTTATTGTATTTTTAAATTAATAAACAAACAAAAACAAAGTAACTTGAATACACATAAACCAATAGTTTGATTTATTTTTACATTTATTTAAATAATATTTTGTAAACTAACAGAATTAGTGGTTAGACTAATTGAAAGATTATGGATGTAAATTTAAATTTTACTTATCTAACACTTGAGAAAATAAACTTAAACAACTAAAAAAAACAAAGTTTTTAAATAAATTGTTATTTTAATGAATAAAAGATAGATCAGTAACAAGTATAATGAATTTTTTTTTTTTACAAAACTTTTCTGTTAATTAATGCTTTCTAAAGATCTACCCTTTTAATATTAAAGTAAGTAACGTGTAAAGAAGTAATAAAAAAGAATAATAAAGAATTTATAACGAAACACACTTGTATTACAACATTAGCAGATTAGCAAAAAACTAACATGATTAACCTATCTGTAACTATTTATTTGATATGTAGTAAAAACGTATACTTGATAAATAATAAAGAATTTAGATGATAAATGACTAATACCTTATTTAGAACTTTTTTTGGTATACTTAAACTTATCAAATTGAAAAATAAACACAAAGAAGAATACTTAAAAAAATTTTGCTTAGTAAAAAAATAAGAAGCAGTAATAAAACTAATAAATAATAACAACTTTATATGGATTTTTTATATCATAAATCATCACCTGTAATAAAAAAAAAAACCTCAGAGTTAAATTTTAAAATAAAAAATACTTAAAACAAACAATCTACTGAAAACTATAACCTTATACATAAAATTATCTTATACAACAAAATATTAATACTAACATAATAGATTATCTATTAGTTAATTTATAGTGTAGCTCACTGGTTAGTTTATAATTTAATTTCAACTAATTATACTTGAATGTTTAAACTAAAACATAACAAAAAAACCTCAGACTTGACTTTAAAAAAAAAACCAATCTAATAAAACCAATGAACTTATGAATAAATTTTTACACTAACTAAGGAAATAATTATGTTTTTGAAATAGTGCGTGTTGCCTTAATTCTTTTTCTGCTACCAGGTTTTTTAGCAGTACCTTGTAGGTTTGTAGGAATTTTTGTTTTGCCAGTGACAGATACAATGTATCTGAACGAATTAATAATAAGATCTTTATAATGTTTATTTATTACTTGTTTACTAAATCCTTGAAATTGGTGGTATGAAAATGAGTTATATATTTTATAATCTCCTTGGTTAAAAATTGCAAAGTTTAGATTGTCATAGTGAAATTTAACTATTGACTTCAGATTGTTTATTAATTCAGCTATATTGGTCTTATTCCAGCCCACATAATTTTTAATGACGTGATTCATTGATTCAGATTGGTTTGTTGTCAAAGGAGACAATAACTTTTTCTCCCACATTGGTTGCTTAACCAAAATTAAAACTTCTTCTATCAGTTTTTGTGAGTTGTCTTCTGTTTTTTTATCCATTGGAGTGCTTAATATATCCATTTTTGTTTCTGCGAAGCTAAAGATATTTTAAGAAAGAATTGAATTGTCGTTTTATTTTTGCTTTTTGTGAAAAATTAATATTTGATTTTCTTAAATTGTATATAATTTACTTATATGTAAATGGCATCTAAATTTCAAACTTTCTGGGAATATTTTATAGACTGAATTTATAAGAGCTTGTTCCCCATCTGTCACAAATGATAGTTTGGAAAAATCAAACTCAGGGAAATAACTGTGTATTTTAGATTTAATAAAATTAAAAATAATCGTTGTCCTCTTGCTTAGATTTTTTATGCAGAAAACATGGACCTAGAAACACAGGATTAGAGTTATTATTTTTGAAGGTTACTTTATTGTTTTTGAAAGTTATAGCTGTTAGAAAATGTACTCCTAAGTTGAAAGTCCTGTCTACACCTAAAACTGATCCAAGATCTTTTGAACATGTGATCATGTCAAGAAATTGGTCTTCTGTAAAAAGTACAAACGAAGACAAGTTATCATGTACATTATTAAACTCCGGGTTATTAAATTTTTCTATATATTGAACAAATCCATCACCAACTTTTTCAAAACAGTTTTCCAAGTCATTAGCAATATTTTTTTCTTAAAACTCTTTGTGCTTATTAAATACTCTATATTTAGTATTTTTGATAGTTTTAGTTGATACAATAGGATCATCAACAGTATTCTTTATTTTTTTACTTTTTTCATTGACATTGGATCAACTCTTATTTTTTTACATTTCATGGGTTGTTTACCTATGTACTGAAACAAAGCTCTTTTGATTTTATTTGAAACTATAACTGTAACTATTCTAAAAAAAATTTCATCAAGTTTATGTTTTGTTTTATACCATACAAATTTAACTATGCCAGGTTCTTTTATTTCATCTGGTATTTTTATTAGAGTTTCTACAGAGCAGGATTTAGACTTTTTGAAAAAAAAAAACCATCTTTTTTATAAACTTGAGAAAAATTTGATTTTAAGCAATACAATGTTTTATAGTTTTTAGTTTTATAATCCCACTCCCCGAAATCATCATAAAATTTAAAAGGTCTTTTGCTATTTGGAAAATAATAATTGCTCATGTCAACAACAAATTTTTATTGCTTTTTATAACATTTGAAATTTTATCAAAAACTTGATCACAGTTAATTAATAACTCATATATATCCTTGTTTCGTCTAAATTCTCTGTATGGTTTAATAAAGACATTATCCAAATTGTTTTCTAATTCATTGTTTTTTGTATCTTCAATTGAAACTTTTTGCTCAATGTTATTACCCTTATTGTTTTCTTTTTGACCATGAACAGTTTTTAAGTTATTTTTTGTTTTATTATAGTTACATTTAAATTCTTTATAATCGGCATTATTTACAAAATCATTTTCATCAGAATCATAACTTGGAAAAGATTGTGGAGCTTTATTAATTTTATTTTGTTTTTTAATATCAACAGTTTCTATAGAAGGTTTTATTTTAGCTACCTTACAAATGTTTTTTTTATCATCATCATTTACAAATTCATCACTATCATTTTCATCATTGTCAACTCCATGGCTATTAATATTAAATTTATATTTTTTTTTTAGTTTTATCAACTAAACTCACAAAATGATTAGGCTGCCAATAATGTTTTGTTTTGTCAAAAAATATGCTTGACCATTGAATATTAATGATCACTTCGCTACCAACTGCTTCACAATTATATATTGTGTTAAGCACTTTAGCCGTAGTGTTTTCTAATCCATCAACAAAGGGATAAAAAGTACTTATGTGAACCTTCAATGCCATTGCACTGCAAGCAATATGGGCCACCCCCATCCAAGTTTGTGGTACTCCAACTTGTAGCGTCAAGGAAAACACAGAATCTGATACAAAATACTTGTACTTTTCTTTGATTTGGACAACCGTTTCTTTATTTTTCAACATCCAAATAAAAACTTGGAGCCTTAGGTTGTGGTGATTGTCTTCATTACCATATAGTGACTGTGAAATGGCCTTGAAGAGGCAGTCCCCAGCTCCAGAGTTTTTAATTGGAATTAACTCTGTAGGCAAACCAAGTTGCAATTTTAAGGCTGTTTTATCAACTTCATGAGATTCATCAAAGTGTACACTTTTTCTAAACTCACTAAGTGGCCTCAAACTTAATCTGGAAAACTCGCTAAAGAAAAGTTTTTTAAACTCATCTCCTGGCAAATGTTTCAATTTAAAGAAAAAACTTCTTGTGTCATAGCTTTTAAAAAGAAACCTGTTACAAAAAATATAAAAAACAAATTTAGTAAATGATCTTATTTTGTACGATTTGAACTAAGGTATAAATTGATTTTTACTGTTTTACAAAAATCAAATTATTTTTGATATTTAACCAGTCAAAGGCAGAAACCAAAAAACATGGTAAAATTAAGAAACTCAAATATAAAGCAACTAAGTTTACTGTGCAAGAACTAAAAACCACATAATTAAACTGTGTAATAACTGATACCAAAATACAGGGTTGTCACTCATTTTTTAATTTTATTTCCAAACTTCTTCCAGATCTTTAAAAGTACATATTTTTGGGTCTATTTTAGTTTAAAGTTAAATTTAAGGTAAGATATCTATGTTAAATAATATAAAAAAATAAAAAAATCCTGTAGAGCTACTTTAAATCTTTTTTTTTAATTTTTGATGTTGAAAAAAAATTCTCTCTATGAAATAAATTTTTTGTGTCAAATTTAAATTTTACTACTAAACATGTTATCTTTTGAACATGTGATCATGTCAAGAAATTGGTCTTCTGTAAAAAGTATATAAACTATAAAGATAACTATGTTAAATAATAAAAAAAAATAAAAAAAATCCTGTAGAGCTATTTTAAATCTTTTTTTTTTTAATTTCTGATGATGAAAAAAAAAACTCTCTCTATGAAATAGATTTTTTGTGTCAAATTTAAATTTTACTACTGAACATGTTCAAACTGTATAAAATTCCAGGTTTTATGTTTAAAATTCAATGTTTTTCCAGTTTTTTTTCAAAATTTCTTAAATTGAAGGTTTTTCAGGTTTTTTTTTTCCCTAAATTTACAAACTCCAGGTTTTTCCATGTTTCCAGGTAAAGTGGCAACCCTGAAAATAATATTACTATTACTAAAAAAAAACATTTAATGAGCATTATAACAAATACTTTAACCTAAAAAGACCAACTTAACAACTGTTTTACTACCTATATATTTATTTTCTATATTTTACAAAAAAAAGTTAAGATTAATTCTGTTATATAGTCTTCTATTTTGCTGCTGACACTTTTACTTCTTTTAAGTTTTAAATCTTGTAAAAAAATGCAAAATTTTTCAAACAATACAAAATATATAAAATGTTAAAATTATATTTTCTTGAAAAAAAAATATTTTGTAATATATTATATATTACTTTTTTAGTTAGAAATATAAGTTTCCAATATGAATAACAAAAAAAAAATATTAATCAATTTTTATGACAAAATTAAAAGTTACACACTAATTTTTCTAGTGATTTGGCTATTTAAAAAAAACAAGCATTCATAAATTTAACTATAAGCAAGTTTTTAACACTTGAAACACTAATGTAAATTTTCAATGTTTTGTTTTAGTCAGTATTGTTTACATAGCAAAAACATAAATTTAAATTCAACATTTTAGAGGCTTATACAGTTTTTGTTTGTTTACAAAAGAAAAGTACAAAAACTTATTTCACTTAATTGCAGCAACTTAATTGCAGCAACATCTAAATACTACACATAATTTTGATGACATCACATCAAATTATGGACATAATTGAATGCAGCAATTCTACACATAAAATAGTGCCCATAAAATAGTACACATAAAAAGTCCTACCCCAATCGAACTAAAATTTCGTATACGTAATCAGTATGACGTACCGATTCTAGCAAATTTATAATTTAAAAAAAATATTCATTTATGACGTCACAATAAAATTAACTGTGCTTTCCGTAATGTTAACGTCAAAGTTACTAGTTCAATCGAACTCAAATTTCGTATACGTAATCAGTATGACGTTACGATTCTAGCAAATTTGAAATTAAAAAAAAAAATCATTTTTGACGTCACAATAAAAAAAACTGTGCTTTCCGTAATGTTTACGTCAAAGTTACTAATTCAATCGAACTAAAATTTCGTATACGTAATCAGTATGACGTTACGATTCTAGCAAATTAAAAAAAAAAAAAAAATCATTTATGACGTCACAATAAAAAAAACTGTGCTTTCCGTAATGTTTACGTCAAAGTTACTAGTTCAATCGAATTAAAATTTCGTATACGTAATCAGTATGACGTTACGATTCTAGAAAATTTAAAATTAAAAAAAAATATTCATTTATGACGTCACAATAAAAAAAACTGTGCTTTCCGTAATGTTTACGTCAATGTTTTGACAATGTTTACGTCAATGAATGTGTTTCTGATGAATTCTTGCTTTCCTCTTCTTCAATCTCCTTAAGTTTTTACAAAAGTAAATTTTAGTTTTTTTACCAGTGTTGCAAAATGTCTTTGAAAACTTTCTTCCAGGTTTTTAAAAGTACCTGTTTTTGTGTATACTTTTAGTTTAAAGCTAAGTTTGAGGTAAAAAACTGTAAAACAAAAAGTTGTCTATTTAACATATTAAAATTTTGAAATTCCAGGGTTTTCCAGGTTTTATAGTGATTTTTGTTAAAAGTATGGTTTTTCCAAATTTATTAAGCCTAAACTGTCAAATTCAAAGTTTTTTTTCAGGATTCCAGGATATTTTTTCAACCCAGATTTAACTTTCAAATTACCTCTTGAATATTTTCTTCACTTTCTTCTGGTAGAGTTTCAAATTCTTGTTTTTTTTTAGCTGTTACTTTTTTCATTGACGAGCATTGTGTTTATTTATTTAGTACATTGTCCTAAAATATGTTTATTAAACTTTCTGTAATAAATAATATAAAATAAAAGGTTACTTACATTATGTAGGTTTTGTTCAAGTGAAGGTTCCAACTCCGGTACACTTTCAATTGGTTGGTTTTGGTTTTTACTATCACTAGAGTTGCATTTCACTTCCTTAATCTTTTCAGATCCCAACATAACTCTCGAAGAATATTCCGGGGCTTGACCATAACTTAATCTTAAGTCTTCTACGTTTGAAATATTCTTGTTCATAAAAAAGTTTCTCACTTTGTAAGTTTCTTTAAGCAACTTATCCTTCTTAAACTTCCTCCAACCAGTAAGTACAAACTTGACAAACACCTCAGATGCTTCCTTTTAACTAGACTGCCAAATAGTAAAAAAATATGTTTGATTAATGACTTTTAAGGTTTCTGAAAAGTTTTCCAAGGTAATATCTATCTTCGAACGCATTCTTTGAAGTTTTTTGAATTATTTATGTTAATATGATTTTCCAAAAGAAATTTTTCAATTAATAGTTTGTTTATAAAAACAGTTTGTAAACAGTTTGATATGTCAAAGGTCAACATTTAAAATTTGTAAAAAATCTGATGCAACAAAACGTTAACATTAAAAATTGTTGTTATAGGTATTATAAACAAAGCAGGAGAAAAAAGATAAATTAAAATATAAAACGTTTTTACACTTATTATCTTTAATAACTAAGCCAAACAAAGGAAAAACTTCGAAAGTTTAATTTTATTTTCAGTACTGTTTACAATTTATTTTTAATAAACTTTGACGTAAACATTACGGAAAGCACAGTTTTTTTTATTGTGTAGTCATAAATGAATATTTAAAAAAAAATTAAATTTGCTTGAATCGTTACGTCATACTGATTACGTATACAAAATTTGGGTTCGATTGAACTAGTAACTTTGACGTAAACATTACATAAAGCAAAGTTTTTTTTTATTGTGACGTCATAAATGAATATTTTTAAAAATTATAAATTTGCTAGAATCGGTACGTCATACTGATTACTTATACGAAATTTGGGTTCCATTGAATGAGTAACTTTGGCGTAAACATTACGGAAAGCACAGTTTTATTTATTGTGACGTCATAAATGAAAATTTTTAAAAAATTATAAATTTGCTAGAATTGTTACGCCATACTGATTACTTATACCAAATTTGGGTTCGATTGAACTAGTAACTTTGACGTAAACATTACGGAAAGCACAGTTTTTTTATTGTGACGTCATAAATGAATATTTTTTTTTTAATTTGCTAGAATCGTTACGTCATACTGATTACGTATACGAAATTTTAGTTCGATTGAACTAGTAACTTTGACGTAAACATTACGGAAAGCACAGTTTTTTTTATTTTGACGTCATAAATGATTTTTTTTTTTAAATTTCAAATTTGCTAGAATCGTAACGTCATACTGATTACGTATACGAAATTTGAGTTCGATTGAACTAGTAACTTTGACGTAAACATTACGGAAAGTACAGTTAATTTTATTGTGACGTCATAAATGAATTTTTTTTAAATTATAAATTTGCTAGAATTGTTACGCCATACTGATTACTTATACCAAATTTGGGTTCGATTGAACTAGTAACTTTGACGTAAACATTACGGAAAGCACAGTTTTTTTTATTGTGACGTCATAAATGAATATTTTTTTTTTTTTTTTTAAATTTGCTAGAATCGTTACGTCATACTGATTACGTATACGAAATTTGAGTTTGATTGAACGAGTAACTTTGACGTAAACATTACGGAAAGCACAGTTTTTTTTTTTGTGTAGTCATAAATGAATATTTAAAATAAAATTTAAATTTGCTAGAATCGTAACGTAATACTGATTACGTATACAATATTTATTTCGATTGAACTAGTAACTTTGACGTAAACATTACGGAAAGCACAGTTTTTTATATTGTGACGTCATAAACAAAAATTTTTTTAAATTTGCTAGAATCGTTACGTCATACTTATTACGTATACGAAATTTGAGTTTAATTGAATGAGTAACTTTGGCGTTAACATTACGGAAAGCACAGTTTTTTTTTATTTAGACGTCTTAAATGAATATATTATATTCGTTTTAAATTTACTAGAATCCTCATGTCATACTCATATATGTTTAAAATTTTAACTTGATAATTAAGTACTTTAATAATTTTATATAGTATTGAAAACTCTAATGTTGAAGTTATAGTTTATTAAACGACAAAAATTTTTGATTCTAGGACCTGGTGCACGAAAATCTTTTAGGTTATCGACCTTGTGCACGAAGAGCCTTTCGGTTATCGAGTTGCTCATCACGAATACCTTTTAACGTCTTGTCAAGGACTTTTTATTTTTCGCATAATTTGTTTTTCTTTGTTATTAAACGGGTCCGATTTTAAAAGAAACGTAGTTCCTCTGATATTAGCTGAGTCAGCATTTTTAAAAATTAGTCTTTTAAATTCTTTTATTTTTTTAACTTTAACCTTTGATTTTAGCAACATATGAAATATTGCACTTTTTCTTCTGCACTTTGAGTGGACTAATGTAATTCTGCACTATTTGTTCTGCACTTTGAGTAAAATGATGAAATATTGCACTTTTTGTTTTGAACTTTTTGTTTTGCACTTCCAAAAGTTGAACATAGTTCTTGGACTATTGCAACTCTTAGTGAGGTTAGTTTTTTATTTGATTAAGATAGCTAAATTTTATGCAAGATTATTTTTCAGGGTTGCCAAGCACCTAATGTTTCAGTATACACTGGTGTTTTCTCAATTTTAAATATTTAAAAATTACTTATTTAATTAAATTTTATTTGTAAACATAGAACATCATCAATATAATTTAGTGCTCAAACTCAATTGATACCAAGTAAATGTAAAGTACATAATGCATTAACAGCTTTTGCTGCTTAGTTTCAAATTATATTTAAATTAAGCTGAATTTTACAAGAGTACAATTTTTGAATTAAAGACTGGCAGCCCTGGTATTCATATTGTTATTTATTTTTTAAGTAAATGATTTATTATTATGTTTTTATCCACTAAGCAATTAAAGCAATAGTGTAAAATGTTTCTGTATAAGTGACATATTTCATTACATATAAACATATAAGAACACAAACAAAATTTAGACAGCATGATCAACTGACTGATGTATAGTTGGTGTTTTTGTATGTTTGTATAGCTAAGTTAGATAAAAGTCTGGTTTGTTTCAGTTAGTTGTAATGATAATAATTAAAAGTGGTAATAAAATTCAATGTTTAAATATACTATAAGATTGATAAATATTAAGTGGTTATTATAGTTGCCAGAATTGTGATAAATAAACTGTAACTAGCTGACAAAAACCAGACTGTTGTCTGATTATGTATGATGTTAATAAAAAGACTATGTTGTATAAACATGTTAGACTCAATTATCTGGAATATTAATAATACTTCAAAATAGTCTTTGTCTGGAATTTTAATTGTGTGACAATATAAAATAGTGTATCATAAGTATTTTTTTCATATTCAACTTATTCAATAAGAAAATTCTTATGAAAGATTATTCAAACGATTAATATTTAATTTTAGATATAATATACAAGCATGTTAGCTATATTGTCTGAACAAACACTGTTCAAAACATATCTATAAATTTTAAATGTTTTTAGAAATATGTAGTATAATTGATAATGCTAAACTAGATAAGAGTCTGGTTTGTTACTTTAAGTGGTTATAAAGTGTATTCAAAAGCTAATAAAAGAAAAAAATATTAACATTTAGAAACAATTGTTGATAACCATTTAGTGTTTAACAGAGTTATGATAAATAAACTGTGACTAGCTGACAAAACCAGACTTTTATCTGACTACATATGATTGTTATATAGACATGTTGGACTTAATTTTTTGGAATACAATAATACTTCAAAATAGTCTTTGTATGGAACTTCTATTGTGACTTTATAAATTAACATAGGTGTTTATTTTACCTCAAAGTTGATACTATGTATTGTTCAACATTATTTCCAAGTGTTTTTTGGTAGTTTCATCATTCATACTAGTAAATAGTGTCACAATAAAGAGTCTTAACAAAGAATATTTTGATAGTTAATGAAAGTTAGTTTTTTATGCAGTATACAAGCATGTTAACTATTTTATTTAAATAAACTCTGTCAAAAACTGTTTAAAAAATAAAATCACTAATATTCTTTTTGGATATTTTATAACATTGTGTAGTAACTCAAGAGGTACTGTATTTTATTGGTTAAACTATATAGTTTTAGACAGTGGTTGTTTAAATTTAAATATGTAGTAATTAAATAATGTAAGCCATATTTTAAGTGGGTCGGCTGCAGTTGTAAGGCTTTGTATATGTTTTCATTCATAATGTTATGAGGTGAAGTGATATTACAGCATAATGTTAAAAACAATTACCAAATTACAAAAAAATAAAATGAAAAAAAAAAAGTATTACTTCAAACTTAAAATCAATAATAGTTGTAATATTATTAGCCAATCAGAAGCGACGTTATAACTGCAGCCGGACCTTATAACTACATAAGATGCAAGTAGTTAACAATTTTAAACAAAAAATAATTTGTTTTTCACATGAAGTAGTATGGTTTAGTTTGTAACAATGTATTAACGTGATTTCTATAAGGTACGCGATTTAAGAAGTACGCACTAAATTATTAAGGCCCCCAACATAAATTTTCACAAATGGGGATTTTCCCTAAAGTGAAAAATGGACGGGGAATTTTTTTAGATTGATTATGAAAATTATTTTGAAGGCATTTCGCCGGCGAAAAATTTTTCACTTTTACTCCCAAACATTTTTTCTTAAAAACCTAATTACGCTTGGAGTTCAGGTAGTAAACTTAATCTCAAATCATGTAAAAGCATGATACTGAGCTTTAAGAAGTAATTCGGTTTTGAGTTAAAGTGGTGGCGGACAGCTTTCGTTATTTGTGCAGGAATTCTTGCTATCGGAGGAATTCTTGCTCCCGGGACTTTTGCACAAATAACGAAAGCCGTCCTTTACGCCACGTCCCTATGCTGGTCGGCACCTAATTAGTTTTTTGTTTGATGTACGAGTAGTTACGCACGTTCCTTTAGTATGTTATTTTTTTATTATATACTTGTGAGTATCTAGCTGTATGTTTAATATTAAAAACATCTAAATTACAGTAAAGTTTTATGTTTTATAGTATATAACATTGATGTAGTACTCCAAATGGTATATTTTTGGAGTAGACAATCAATTTATTATTCTATATATAACACTTCACTTACTGTAATTTGATTTAATAGTATCATTCTATTGTATTTTGTACATACCAGTTAGTTTACCTATAAAAGTCTTCTATCTAGTTTATGTTATTATTTAAACATTGTTTGTATTGTATGTTGTTAAGCAATTTAATTCTACTTATAGCTCAAAGTTAAGTAAAGACTAAGTTTTAGTGTTATTAACAGATATGTTCGATTTAAAGTGAAATGTTTAATAGTATATACATTAAAGTAATTCAAACTACTCAACAGTTTTACGTTCTAATTTACTTTATCAGTATCATTCTATCGCATTTCAAAAAGTTATAGTAATTCAAGTAACCAAGTCTCATAAACAGCAAACAAATTCTTAGTTTAGTATTTAAATGTACTTTAGACCAGCGGTTCTTAACTGTTTTTTCATGTTTTACCCCAAATTGGAAAATAACAACTTAATTAATCCCAATTTACAATTCCTGCATCATTTGTTTGAGTTACACTAGTAGATTACTTACTGAGATTTAAGCGTCGTTAGGCTTGAAAGAGAAAAACAATGGTTGTGCAAAATGTGTTATCAATATTGGTACATTGCATTCTTAATGGTACAGAACCATATACTTTTCTAAGTAGTATATAAGGAACAATGTATGTGGAAGGTTTATGCCACTTAGACAGAAACTAAGTTAAAATTTTCCATTTAAAAAATCCATAAGTAAGTATTTACGTTTTAAATTGTATAAATAAAGTTTGGACATCTTTTAAATAAGACACTTAGAAAATACCGTTTTTGTCCACAATTTTTCAGGTAATTTTGTAATATTTTGATTTTTTACAATTATTACGTCA
>NW_028139246.1:140495-182692 GCF_965202585.1 Thalia democratica
GTTCATTAACATAATAATTGTCTTGAATTTGTTTTTCTTCATTCTAAACTAAAAATAAAATATGATAATTAAATTTTAAATAATAAAACACTAAAACTGTTTTACTACATATTTTTGGCACCAGAGGCAGTATTCTAAAGATATAATAAGTTATAGTTTATGCTAAAACTATTAGTTTTATAAAAACTGATTTCTTTATGAAATAAACATCTAATCTAGTAATTGAATAAATTTTTAAAATATCAACTTAAAAGTTTAAGTTATAATAATACGGTTACTTTTCAAATATTTTGTAAAATCATTTAAACACAAACTCTTATAGTTAAATTGTTTTTTTTTTAATTTCAGAGAGCATACTGTTATCTAACAGCTTTAAAATTAACTAAAATTTCTACAAGTTTCAACTTATGTTCTGTTAAACTTAAACTATAATAAAGTTACTAAGCTATTAATAAACACTTCAACAAATTTTTATAGATAAGTTTCTTTTTTTAACACTGGAGGTATTGTAATTAGTAAACTTGAATACTTACCAAAGTTGTTGTTTTATTCATAACTACATTTCTTTAAATATAAAGATTATCTCGAAATGTACAGATTTGTTAAACTGTTGATATAACTTTAAATATAAAAATACTGAAATCTGTATTAATAAATCTTTACCAATTAATACAAGTATATTTTTGTATTTAAATTTTA
The DNA here is from genome assembly GCF_965202585.1 of Thalia democratica. NCBI lineage: Eukaryota > Metazoa > Chordata > Thaliacea > Salpida > Salpidae > Thalia > Thalia democratica. The sequence goes on from NW_028139246.1 coordinate 141,195, forward strand.
TTTATTGTAATTGTATATAAAAGAATAAGCTAGTATAAAATAAACATAAATCAACTTTAAGTTTTACTATCCTTTTTTGTACAGATATTTAAATATTGTTAAAAATTTGTGCTGAATGAGTTCGTCATTGTGTAGTTTAAGCTTATCAAAAAAAATTATTTCGATTATTTGTTTTAAGTATTAAGCTTGGTCTTATGTAACTAAAATAAATTGATAGTAATAAAATCATAAGTTTAACCATTTTTTAGTAATATATATTTGTTTTTTAAAAGTTTAATTAAACATAAAAAAAAAACTTTAGTAATTTTGTTACAATATAAATCGTTACATAGGTAGTGCACTATCTGTGGCTTACAAATACATTTTTAAAACTTGTTGTTTAATATTTGACTTTGACTAAGTGTTTTAATACTTTATGTCACATGAGTTTAAAATTTTAATTTTTTCAAATTTTACTTTCTAGTAGAGAAATTGTTTATAAAAATAATGAGGTATGATTTTGCAATAATATATAAGACTTTAAAGTGAACTTTTTACTACGTATATAGAAGATTAAAAACAAATCTGATAAAATAAATTATATAACTACTTGATATTAGTGGATTTATTTAGTTTATTAGTCAGATAGCATGAGATATTTAACTAAATATCCTTCACTATTTGACTACTATGTACAAACCTATAGTAGGTAAAAATTTCTATGTTTACAAATCTAGTTTTCAGCATTACTAAACTAACTACAAATATTAAACTTAGTGAGAATCAAAGTCTCAGAAATTAAAAAATAAGTTTTTATTTATACAAGTTCGAGCAGATATAAAGAATATGCGTGTGTTGGTCATAACATGTCATTAATACCATAAATATAACTTTTATTACTATTGTTTTACTAATATAGTAAAAGAAAAATCACTTGGTAGCCACTATACTTTATTTCAAAAAGTTTTAAAGCTTTTATGACGCCTTACATGTATTCCAACAAGTTTTCATTGAAAATAATTTTTCATAATCAGGTAAAACTCTAAATTATTGCGTAGATTTCTTTGTCAAAATTTTCAGCCATTTTTTGTGGCCTGGAGATTGTTTTAGAAATTAATAGTCAAATGTTTGACTTTTATTTAATGTTTTAACAGTTTTAATATACAGTATTTCAAATTTCAAACTAAAAACTGCAATTATAAACTAGTATTGTCTTAAATTTCTTGACATTAAGTTGATTTCCAAGTTTTAGCACTTTTAATAATTTTCTTCATACTTTAAAATTAACATAAAAATTCGATTAAAAAATAATTTGATTAACTAGGATAATTTGTGAATTAGTATTTTATAATTGTAGAAATATTTTTCACCAAAAATTACTAAGTAGAAAGCTTTAAAACTCAAACCACTTTCTTAATGTTTATAATATTGTTATTTCAAATAAAAAAACAATCGGAATATTTTCTAAACTGAAAACTATCATTGTATTTAAATTGTATTCATTGTGTGTTTTTAATTTTGAAATTAAATAATGAACATCTTTAATATTTATATTTTGTTTTAAGAAAAATTTATTCAAAACTACAATGAAAAAACAGTATAATTTACAGTTAATTTAATATATTTTTAAAACTAAGAATGCAATTATGCTTAAGGTTAAATTGAAATATTTTTTTAAATCTTTACCTAGCTTATATATTCAATAACTACGCATATAATAATAATAAAGAAAACAATTACAAAAGCACAAACAAAAACGTTTCTATACACAAACTTTTTAAAAAGTTTGAAAAACATATAATTTTTATTATTTTACTAAAAAATGTTATACACTCAGAGATTTGCTAACAGTAAGAATTAATTTTACAATAAGATTCTTTATCAATAAACTAAGATCGATAAGTATGATGTAATTATTTTATTAATTACTATATTTTGTAAAGCTCCTTTTAATTTATCAATCAAAGTAATATAAATTCCAAGTTAAAATTTTACTAATAGTTAAAACTTTAAAGACTATTTTTAAGTTTAATTTAAATACAATACTCGGAAAAACTAGTTTCCAAGATAAAACTAATAATAAGCAATTAGACTTATTAAATATTTTTTATCTTAAATTGAATAATTATCATCCTAAGTTAGTCTAAAATTCAAAATTGAGCAAACCAGTGCATTTATCAGTTGTTATTAGTTGTTTTTTGCAAAAAAATACTAAATGTTCAAACTCTTATAAAACTTAGAAATTAAAATAATTACAAATATTTACAAAAGTAATAACAAATTACAGAATTCATGTTATATAATTCAGCGTTAAAGAAATTTAAAATTAATCTAAAATAGTTTTAAACTATAATTCAAACAAAAAAGTAACAAATTTTTAACGAACGTTGTTCGGATATTTAGGTAAATTTTATTATACTTATACCTTTTAGTTAATACAAAGATTTGTAAATTATTTTGCAAATAGGTCCAGGACACAAGTCAATTGTTTTTACTAGTGATTTTTTTCCTGCATCAGTAGTTACAAAAAATAAATAAACGATGGTTTAAAAATCTACCAGTTTATGCAACATTTTGTTCAAATTAATTTCGGACAGCAGTCCTTTATCAGTGAACTTTAAAACTAGTAGAGTTCTAGATTTAATTAGTAAAATTTTATTTGACCTAAAACCTTAGAATATAAATGAGCATTTTTAGACATCATAAACGTTTTATTATAATCAAAAATACTTTAAAGTCGCTTAAAAGTTTCTTTTTAATGTAATTATACCTTTTAACAATGTTTTAGACCTCATTGTTAACTTTTAACTATGCATAAACCTAAAAACTTGTTCTTTAAAATATTTATACAATTTTTTAAAAACCTGAATTAAATTAATAAAATACCCGTCACAACTTTGTAAATTACAATTAATTATAAACTAAAGTTCAAAAAAAAGTTCAACATAAGTTTATAACTTAGCATCAAGATTTCCTTATAAAAATAGTTTTGTAATGAAGTGTTGCATTTGTTTGCATTATTTATAATTTATACTGTGAGTTTTAGAGCCAGACAAAAAGATCATATTCGTTAAATAAAAAAGTTAAACTTCATAAAATTCATACCATTTGCATGAAAAGTATGTACAAAAAAGTAAAATTAACAATTTGCCTACTGAAAGTCAACCAGTTCAAATAAGACTTTAGATTTTTGCCCACCAACATTCACAGGTAATAGGGTAAAATTATAATTTAAAATAAATCTACAGTACTCGCAAGTCTAAGCACATTGCGGTCAAAGCAAAAGTGGGTAGTTGAATACAAGACATAACTAAAAGAGAACAAATCAAACGTTCTTACTAAATTATTCTTCAAATCATTTAGAAATATCATACGATAAAATTTTTCAAAGGAGTTAGAACCGGTTTTTGTTTAAATAATTAAACAAGTTGTTTTTTCATACATTAAAACAAACTACTCGCTAAAAAACAAGAATTATAATTACATAATTTAACAAAAGTACGTAGATTTGCGAGAGGTAACTATTCTAAAATAAACAAAGTTATTTTTTTAATCTGTTCAATTTTTTGTTTTTTAAAACTTATCTGAATGTATTTATCTCTTATTACCTCTTTTAGATTTTTTAGTACGTATTAGAGGCAAGAAAAATAGTAAATACTATTTTTATTTATGACAAGCAAATAGCGAAATTTTAAAGCCTGAAAAAATTAAAAGATTAATTAAAGAGTATGATGTTTTATTTTTCTATAATTATAAAAACAGTCACCTTTCAAACAATTTATTAAACAATATTAAGTTATTTTCATTTTAATCTTTAAACTTTAGTTTTAGCAACTTTATAGTTTATAATCATCTATTATAGTTTATATAACTAAATTTAAACTACTTGTACCTGTATATTCGATTTTCAAAGCTAAAACATATAATCTAGAAGTTATATATTGACAGTCTGAAATGAACTAAATATTATGTTAAACCTACTATAATAGGAAATTTCTTATAGTTACGGGTGTAAATGCTTTAATTAACGTAATTTAAATGTAATTAACAGTAAAAGTTTTATTTATCAAGTTTTATGTTAATACTATAAAGTCTGTTTAACACTTATAACACTACTACTTTCAATTCATATTTTTTTACATAATTTATAAAATCTACAACATACAAAACGCAACAGCTTTTACTATAAAATAAACTTTTTGGAAGTTTAATTTAATTTAGTTGTATCGTTTCTGTAAATAACTCCCAAAAATTAAATAAACCGTGAACTAAACATAAACAGGAACATTGGATTAGACGTGCTTTGTATCCAAAATTTTACTTTATAAAATTTTTGTCTGATTTTCTTTGCAAAACAAATGTTTGTTAATTAACATTGTTTTATTTCCTAAACTAAACATTATTAACTGTCTTTGAATTGTAAAAGTAAACTTTAACCTCAACAAATAAAAGCGATATATGTTTTAAACTTAAAAACTATTTCATATTAAAAATAAATGTTTAAAATTCTTTTTATTTATATTTTTTGAATTTTAAACTAAACATGATACAACTAATAAAACTAAAAAAAAATACTTTGTTTTATTTAGCACTCCGTAATCTTTTTACTTTAGTTCTACAATTAAATTTAAAATTAAATGTGTAGCTTAAAATATTGTTTTTAATCTAGGTTTTAATTTAATTAATGTTTTTTTTCGTAAACGGTTAACCAAAACTGAATACTTAAAACAACGTTTCACAACAAACTAAGTTTAAACATTTAAATTACAAAAAAGTACATTAGTATAAAAATTTTGCGTATATATCACTTAATATTTTTATAATTGTTCTACTTTTAAGCTTTAATTTTATCTTTTTTTGAGTGTTTAATCGTAAATAAATAAATAAATTCGTATATTTTTATTAGCAAACATTTTAAAACTAATTTTTATTTATTGTTTACTGTTGAATGAAAAAAAATAAAAAAAATTGTTTAATCTTAAGCTTAAAACTTTAAGCCTTTTGTAACTTTCTTATACCTAAGTTTCATAGATTTCTAAATATAAAAGTCTTTACCACGCTGTTTAGGTTTTAAACGTTATTTTAACAAATTAAAATATATACAAAAAATTAGAATACCTTGTAATTATAAAATAATATTGCAACAAAAAATAATTAAACTCGATAATTTTTTTACACCCAAAACCTTTAAAAGATTATAACGCTATGAAACTATTCATGTAAAAATTCAAACAGCTCAAAGGCAAGTGCTGTTGAATAATATTTTGTTTAATGATATTTTAATTACGGTTTCAACTACCGGCTCATTAGTAATTTACCGGTTCATTAGTTTTTATAAGTCAACTTTTCAACAATACGCAGTTTTTGCAAGTTCTAAAAGTCAAAATAATTAAAAAGATATAGTTGACATAATGTTTGAATAGTACTGTTTTAAATACCGATAAACAAAAAATATAATTTTGATTTTGACGAGTTTAGATTTTTAATATAATTTGTTTCATGATTTATAAGCATTTTATTACTACAGTAAATCTTATTATTAGTAGAAGTAAAATAAAGTAAACTATAAAACTATAAGTAAAAATTTATAATATCAACTTCATGGCAAATTTAAATTTTCTTTAAAAAAAAATATTTGTTGTTCTAAAATTAAGTTCTAAAAATTCTTAACAAAAATATATTTTAGCCACAAAATTAGTGGCTTACAAATCGGGAAGCTAACAGCATCACTTTCTTTGTTTTAGTTTGCTTATTTTTGTATAATTATATTTACAATAAATCTTTGTGTTAAAAGGTATGAAGTCAGTAAGAATAATTCTTCTCAATTTATGTAACATTCTAAGTTTTTGTACTCACAATTGTTTTTATAAAGACAGTAAATACTTAATGTAAAACAACGATAAAAAAATTTATTAGAATTTACTTCGTTTTTTAAACCCTACGACAGATAAAAAATATAAGCTTTATTTTAAAACACCAAATTTTTAACTATAATAATTAAAATTTTTATTTATTCTTTTTATTTTTAGAGATAAATTTAAACACGTTTAAAATTTTTTAAATTCTTTTATTACAGCTTTTAATAAAATAATTTTCTTTCACGGTTATTTAAAAGTTAATATTTAAAAAGTAGTTTACAAAAAACTAAACATAAAAAGTTAACTTACAATAAAGAACTAGATATAAATATTTATATATATGTTTATAGAATGTAAATTTTTTTTTAATTTTTTTACTTTTAGGCTTTATTTTTTTTTACTTAGTGTTTAATCCTACAAAAAAAAAACAAAATAGTTTTAAAAGCAGACGTTTAAAATTTTTATTTTTTCTTTACGTAGTGACTCAAACTTCTTAATTAAAATTTTGTTTAACACTAAAAACTTAAGTTTTAAACCTTTTTCAATTTTTTTAACCTAGGTTTAATAGATTTTTAAAATATAAGATAAAGTTTTAATAATAAGTTTTAGTAATTAAAGTCAACATGAAAAATAAAATAGGCGGCCTTTAAATCATAAAATAAAATTTTAGAAAACTTTGCAAATGATAGATAAATTCCAAAAAATGTATCAATAAGTTAAAAAGCTTAAAAGGCAAGTGTTGTTTAATCATATATTGCTTAATGATATTTTAATTACGGTTTTAACTACTAAACTCACTAGTAATTTACCGGCTCATTTATTTTTACAAGTTTATCTCACACTAACTGAACTTATTTGTTACACCAACTAAACTTCTAAAAATAAAAACATTAAAAAAATAGCTCGAAAGATTAGTTTTAAAAATACTGTTTTAAATACCGATAAACAAAAAATTGAGTTTGATTTTGATAATTTAAAAACTTAATATTATTATTTATATGACTTATCAGGATTTTGTTACTAAAGAAACTTTTAATGGTGGTAGTAAAAAAAAGTAAATTATTTTTGTTTTAATTACAATTCAGAAAATTAATTTGATGGCTAATTCAAAATTTTTTATAAATAAAATTTATACATGTTGTTTTTAAGTACATCTCAATTAAACACGATATTTTAGCCACTAATTTAGTGGCTTACAAATTCGGAAGCCAACAGCATCAATTTCTTAAATTCAGTTTGCTTATCTGTATGTAATTATGTTTGCAACAAAAGTTTGTGTTAAACCGTATGATGTCAATACGAATAATTCTCCTCGGTTTATGTAACACTCTAAATCTTTTTATTCACAATAGTTTTTATAAAGACAGTAAATACTTAATGTAAAACAACAATAAAAAACTTGATTAGAAATTATTTCGCTTTTTTAAAACCCTACGACAGATAAAAAATATAAGCTTTATTTTTAAACATCGGATTTTTAACTTTAATAGTATAAAATGTATTTATTTTCTTTTAATGTTTAAAAAAAAATTAAACATGTTTATCTTTGGAAAATTGTTTAAATATAGCTTTTAACAAAATAATTTGCTTTCACGGTTATAAAAAACTAATTTTTTGTAAGATAGTTTACAAAAAACTAGAATTAAATCATTAACTTATAAAAAAGAATTAAGATATAAATATATTCAGCATTTCAATATTTTTTTAATTGTTATACTTTTGAGAAAACAAAATAGTTTTAAATACAGACGTTTCAAAATTATTAGTTTTTTAATTAATGAGTTTAGTATCTAAATAAAAAAGTAGTTTAACATCGATAACTTAAAGTTTAAACATTTTCAATTTTCTTAATTTAGGTTTGATAGATTTCTAAACACATAAGATTATGTTTTAATTAAAAATTTTATCAATTAAAATCAACATGAAAAATAAAATAGGCGGCCCTAAATCATAAAATAACATTTTAAAAACTTTTTAAATGATAGAAAAATTCCAAAAAGTACTTACCCAGAAAACTTTAAAAGCCTTATAACGTTAAAAAACAACTCAAGTAAATAGGACAAACAGCTCAAAATGCAAGTGTTGTTAAATGATATATTGCTTAAGGATATTTTAATTACGGTTTTAATTACCGACTCACTAGTAATTTACCGGCTCATTAATTTTTACAAGTTGATTTTTCACTAACTGAACTTATTTGTTACAAGTTCCAAAAATTCAAAAAGATTAAAAAGAAGTAGTTTAAACAAATAGTTTTAATTTGCTTACTAATTTAAAACTCACTTGTCCTTACACAAATAATATTAATATTAAAATTAACAAATGAGAAGAATATAAAAATATATATATTTTATTTCCCGACGTAGATAAACTTTAATATATTTGGCCTATAACTTAAAATACAAAAAAAAATCTAGATAGCTAAGGTTAACTTGAAGTAAACAATAACATTTTTGGTATTTTAAAACATTTGCTAGTTGTTTAATATACATTTAGCAAATAAAAAGTCTAACAGTTTAACAAAAAATTGCGTAAAAGTATTGTATAAGGTTCTTAACCCAACAATCAAATTTGATAAATCAACCAGTACAGGCTGTAAAAATTAAGGTTACAAAACAAAACTTTAATTCTATGAAGTTTTTTAAATTCATAAATAATCTATAAACTAGTTTTTGTCTTTAGATTTTATGACGTCAAAATAGAGAAAAAATAAACAGTTTTTTTGGTACTTATAAAAATTGCTAGTTAGATTTAAAATAAGTTCATTTGTATAGTAACTTTTTTTATTAAAGTATTTGTACATCAGTGCTTCTTATCTATTAATAACGTTTGTTTAAGCTCGTTACTAAAAAATAAAAACATTAAAGTTCAAAACATTAAAAAAAAAGTTATTTTAATTTTAATAATTCAATTACCACTATTCGCTGCTAACTTACTAAAGCATTTTAGTTTAGTACATATTTTTTGAAAGTTATAAAGTGTTTAGCTTCTAATATTAATTTACTTAGTATACTTTTCACACAAGTAAAAATAAAACCCTTATCAACTTGATTCAGTTTAAAATTATAAAGACTTTTGTTTATATAATTTATAAGATATTGCTTGAATATAAAATTGCATTACAAAAAATTTTATTTTATAAAATTAAAAAAGCTTTAAGTAGTTTTTTTTTTATACCTAACTTTTTAGAAAAGCACACAAGTATTTAGTTTATAAGTAGTTAAGTAGCAGTTTCAACTGAAATTGTTACTTTAATCATGTAAAAAGTACAAATTCTATAATTTGTAACTTTTACAGCAAATTTTGAAGTGATATTTTATTATTTATACTTTTTATATATATACGTATACTAATTATATTATCCGAAGTTTGCGACCACTACCAAGTCTCAGTTACTGAATTATAGCTCTTTGATCTAATATATTAAATGGTTTAAGATAGAATGACATATTATCAAGTATATTTTTGGTAATGTAAAAGGCTTTATTATTTTTTGATTTAACATTTAGTACAAAAAATAATTAAGAGTTAATTTCTGCATTATGATCTTTCAACATAATACAGTAAAGTATATATTTTTTCTAATACTGTGTTAAACTGCTAACACTGTCGGAGTCTGGTTGAATCTTTCAAAAAATTAAATTTGCCTTATTCTTATCAGTTTAAAGTATAAGTTTGTTAGATTAGCTTATTACGTCATATATCGACTGATATCGTAAGTCAGATTTAGATATTGACCTAAAATACCAGAAGTTTATGATAGAGAGAGTTCAAAATACAATATCAAAGTTGTGAACTAATCAACTAAATGAAAAAAGCAAAAATATTTCTTTCTAAAACTAAGTTTTTTAAATAAAAAAACATAAGTTTATGTAACTTAATGAAGATTTTAGTAGTAGTAAATCTCTACACCAAACTGCTATGTCTTATTTACCAAAATGAAATAGAAAACGGTGTTTAAAACATACTATTTAAATTAATTCTTTTTTTAAAAAAATACTATTAATTATATGAATTTGTTATCAACAAATAAGGTTTTAAATTAAATATTGAAACATTTCGTAAATATTTTTTTAAACAAACCGATCAAAATTATATTATCATCTTTATTTAAATGAATAGTTTTTTTTCAAGCACACATACTTAAAAAAATATTTAGAATAACATTGCACATTTATCTTAAATTTTTTTTAAAGTTATCACTATGGTATCGACCATTAACACTATTAAGTTTGTAAATAACTTGATAATTCTTTAATTTAATTTTTTACACTACATAACAGTTTTTTTTAATTGGGTTTTTTTAAATGATTTTGATCGATAAAACTTTTATAACAAAGTGTTCAGAGCAAAATAATCAAATTGTTGGAATCTGGTAGTTTAATACTAAAAAAACTTCTGAAAAAGTTTAACAAAAATTTTATACATTTATATAAATTTTGCTAACAATATTCAAACAAGTTATTTGCTAGTTAATATTATTGTTTTTCGTTGCTCTCTTATTTTGATAAGCTTAACAAAAAAATAACTAACAGTTTAACATGATCTACTGCTTATATATTTTTTTGATAATAATTACATTCCGAATAAATATTTTTGCATCAAAAAATTAAATTAAATTTCATTACGACTTATTTAGTAAGTTTAAATAAAGGTGTTATTGGGTTTAAAACTGGTATAAAAGTTTAAACAACTCTTTCTAACAACTTTATCTTAAGTTAAAAAATTGAAATAGAAAATACAACATAACATGCACTTACGATAATACTACTATCTGATACTTGTTTTAAAACAAAAAAAAGTTTCAAAGTAAATTAGAAAAAATTTAATGTTATATTTATTAACAATTTATACTAATTCAAAATGTATAATGATAACTTGCAAAAATTAAACTTAAGTTTTTATTTGATTTAAAAAACTAAGATAAAATAACTTGGCAATAATTTTTTTTATAAAAATTTTTTAAAATGTAAACTAAAATTAACGACATCAAATAATGATTTAAAATTGCTAGTAATAGATTTTTCGAAAATAATACACTATAAGTGCATAATTTTTTTTGCAACGACTTTTACTGACGTCATGTTTGCACACCCAAACACTTGTTTTATTTTGAAACATAAAACACATTAATAGTTATAAAAAATTTTGCAGTGTTTGTTAAATCTCAATTTTTAAAACTAGGTAATGTTTATTTTTAGATTCAAAATTGTTTGAATTCACTCTTACACATAAATGTTGTAACAGGATATCAAGTTGCACTTGATTACTGTTTAGATTTGGTCGGAAGTTTTGAGCTAAAAGTTCATTCAAGCGTTAAGAGAAAGCTCGCAAGGTCAAGTTTTATACTGATGCAAGTTTAATACAGTTGACAAAAGGAGAAAATAAAATGCATACCAGAAACCCTCATGCAATATTGAGTTATGGAATATTTTAAATAAGCTGATACAACAGACAGTGAGGGATTCTAGCCACAGCCTGCTGTAGTAAACGTGATAATGAAGAATAGACTTTTATATTGTTTTCTTGTGTTATATAAAGTGTTTTTTGATTAGTATTATTTTTATAAGTATTTCTTATTTACATTCTAAGTAGTTAAATCGTATTTTGTTTCATACATTCTTAAAGTATATTCTCTTTTTGAATAAGATTTAATCTTGTGTAAAGGTTTTGACCACATTTAAAGTATTTTCTAATACGCCACTAAAATTGTAACCTACAGATGTAGGTACCTTTAATATTGAACTTAACTTATACTAAATAATGATACTAATAACGCTTAGGCTACTCTATATAAAAACTAGGCATGACATGAGTTAACATTATTTTTATATAAATAACAATTGCAAACACTAACAAATATATAAAGAACATCAAATTTAGAAAATACTTTAAATGTGGTCAAAATCAGGGATTTCTGGTCTGCATTTTATTTTATCCTTTTGTCAACTGTATTAAACTTGCATCAGTATAAAAACTTGACCTTGCGAGCTTTCTCTTAACGCTTGGATGAAACTTTTAGCTCAAAACTTTCAACCAAATCTAAACAGTAATCAAGTGCAACTATATTCTAGCAAGACTTTGAAATTTTCTGTTATTGATTACTGTTTTTAAAATGTTCATTTTTTTCTAGTTGAATATTTAAATGGTAGTTTTTAATTTTAAATAAGTAATATGTTTCAACAGTTTAAGTTAACAAAATATTTGTAAACTTCTGATTGATTTTTTTTAAAAACAAAAAGTTACAACAAACACAAACCAAAAACATCAATTAATTTGTTATAAATTTTGTCAGTAGCATTTTACAAACTTTAAATTGGATAAACGCAAAGCCAATAGTACAAATGTGTTTTTACTTAATAACTAAAAAACTTAACCGTAAACTATTTTTAAGAGAACAAATGACAAATTATATATAAAGCGGTTGGATTAGTATATCAGATATTTAATTTAAACAAAAAAATTATTGATTTTTTAATGAATTTTTTTAAAAAAACCACTTAAATTGAGTAACATTAGCGTGATACATGTTTGTATCCGACGAAAAAAAACATGAAAAAAATAGTTACAAAAAAGTTATGAGTTAACTTATAACATTTTATAAAAATTAAAAATTAGTAAAAACTATGTTATAACGTACTTAAATATAGAATGCAGTTTTTAACACATATAAAAAAAGTAAATTAAACCTAAACCAAAAGCAGTAATAAAAATGTAGTTTAAAATATTGGTGCAAGAAAAATTAGATAAATGTAAGATTGATAGTTTAAATGGTTTTATTTATTTCAAAAATTGTGCAATATGCAAACAAAACTAAAGCTAGAAAACTATTAGTCAATAAACTGCAATTTTAAAAAACCTATTTACTTATGCTTATAATATTGAAATTTAATTTTTCAGAAAAAATTTTCAGTTTAAGTTTAAATCTTTTTGTTTTCATACCACTAAGTTATGAAACATACTTATTAACAACACCTGTTTTGCATATTTTTATTTAAGCTAGTATGTTTTCATGTTATACATATTAGCATCAAAGACTATAGCTTAGTTTTAGTTAAAGCTTAACTAATTAATTTATATTAAGTTGTAAAAGGAATTTAGAATGCTGTTAAAAATCTATATAAAAGTGCTTAGTTTAAGTTTTTAAAAAAATTTTCAGCTAAATTTACTTAAATTTTAGATAATAATATTCTCAAAAATTAAATAAAACAAAAATTGATCAGTAAAATTAACTAACGTTTGATAGATATATGCTTTTTACATATATTAAGTTGGAGTAAAACAAAATCTGATGTAAAGTTAATTTCTTAAATGAATAAAAAACAATAAAATCCAGCAATGATCTTTTATTGTAAAATTTAGTTAAAATATCACTTTACTCTAAAGGTACTAATAAAATTTTAATGTAAGTTAATAAAGCTTTTAAAATAGCAAGTTTAAACTAATTATGTTATGAAGACTGTTAAACTTGCGCTAACAAAACTAATTATTGCGCAAAATTATTTTGCAACAGTTTCTTGCTGACGTAATATTTGATAACAACGAACGCTTGAAACATTATAAAATATAGAACAAAGACAGTTTTATAATTATTATTCGTCTTCACTAACATATAACGAAATAATTTAAAGCCAGTGCAATGCGGTATCCTTTCATAACAAGACAACTTAAAGTCACTCGCACAAATAAAAGTTTTATTTCAGAATTATTTTGAGCATTTTTAATAAAGATTAATTATTTTACATTGAAAATAATGGAACGTTTAGACTTCAATTACTAAATTAGTATATAAAAGCAATGCATAAGTTTAATACAACTTATGCACTATTTTTATTAAGCTTTTCTGGAAAATTCGATAACCTTTTGTGTAGCTTTTCTAAACTGTTAAAACTCAAATAATAGTTATTAGAATAATTAAATAAGTAGACATTATACTTTAAAAGAGTTTATTATTGTTACTTGAATTTTTTTTTCTCATGGCTTTAAACTTAAAGTATATGATAATTGAATTACACATGAAACTCAATAGATTTAAACAAAAATATGTAAATTATCATAAATATTCAGAAAAATTGTATTAAAAATATAAACAGAAAAAAACTTTAATTTGAAATAATTAAATAATTAATTGTCGTTAAAATAATGTATAAATTTATTTCTTAGTATGCTAATAAAGCAAAATGATAAGTCAATCACTATTTGTTTAAAAACTAATTTTTAAAAAACTTTGGTTATTTTAACAATTAGTCAAAAATATATAATAAAACTAAACGACAATCTCAACTCGTTGAAACTTGAAGTTCGTTCAAGTGGGTGAATTCTATTAAGTGTTTGTAGAAAAACGAAAAGACTATAAAAAAAATAAGTGTTTTAAATGTTCACCTAAATATATTTAAACAAAACAAAATAAAATGTCGATAGTTGTTAAAACTAAGTTAAGATTTAACTATAAACAGTAATTTCTAAAAAAACAAAAACGGTAAAATAATAATAAAATTCCAATAATAAAAATAAAGAAACACCAAGTCTGAATATAAAATAAACTATCGTTATAGTTTTTTTATTATATTTAGTTTAGAAATTGTTAATTATAATTTTAATGTACTTGGATCTTCTACTTTTGTTTAGAAAACTAATGAATTTTTTTTTTAATAGTTAATTTTTAAGAACCATTAGTATACAAAAAACTGTTTAAAAATTAACTTTTAGATTTGATCAAACTGTACACATCTAAATAAAACTAATAATAAAAAGTAACACTGCATATAAATTTACAACAAATTTTATTTTAACGAAAGTTTCCAAGATAGTTATGCGACATAATTTTAAATCAAAAACACTTTGTATAAAAGATGCGCGATAAACTATGCGAGCACAACTAAACATAAACTTTAGTAATGTATTCATTAAAAAGCAATCAATCACATTCATTACAAGCTGAGAACTGTAAAGACGATTTAAATGAACAAGACAATTGTAGTTTTGTTATATTTGAAGGTCTTGGCTTTTAATTTTTTTTTTTTAATTTAATTTGTTATTGTAGCTTCAAAAGCTATTACGACACCTTAATCTAAAATTTGAACTTGTTTATATTCCATTTTATCAAACTATATATTTGTGATAAATTAAGCATCTCAAGTAACTCTTGTAAGTAAAAACTCAAAAATTTTTATTTTCTACTTTTTAAATTATATGCAAGTATTTAGAACTTAGTGACTTAATCAACACGAACATGTCATTAGAAACCCACGAATCGTCACATTGAGTTTAAAACAATGTAGAAATAAAATATCATGAAATATTATAACAATAAGAAAGGAGAATCAGCTTAAAAACATAATGTTTATATAAAAATTGTGAAATATATAAATATACTATATATGAAATATTTCTTTTATGTATTTTCCATACTTTTTTGTAAAAAAAAATTTAAATCCGTATACTAGGGTAAAATAGATTAAAACTTATAAGAATAATTTTTTAAAGATTTTAGTTTTAAAATTAAAACAGCTTGTGAAAATGTGTTTTGAGTAATATTTAGAATCAAAGTTAACGACCAAAAATAAAAAACTTTTACAGGCTAATCTAAAAATCAAACTAAGTTCAATAGTGTGTTTTTCTAAAAAAAAAAAAAAATCTTTTCGTCTAATTAAACTTTGAACTTTTAATGTTTTTTGTTAATTTTTACAATTTTGAATAAAAAACATGTGTAAATTTACATAAACAGTAAATTAATCTGTTCTCTTAAAACAATATCTTTTTGACCTGAAAAATTTAAAATGATTTAATTAAAAAAGATGATTTTCAAACTTCGTTGCTAAGAACTTGCTAAAAATTGTTTCGTACAGTGTTGCTTTAAAAGCTTATTATTTTTTTGTTTAGCGAACTGGAAAGATGTTAAAGTTTTACGGTTGGCTAATCACGTAACTTATCTAGTAGGAAGTTTTAGAGAAAGCATGAAAATTAATGCGATTTAAGTAAAAATAAAAGTTGTTTGGGTTGCATTATGCATGGAGATTAAAATTATTAACTTTACCACATTAGAAATTTCAGTTGCTTTCACATATCGCTTTTATATTCATGTTTTCATTTTAAAATGGTTTGTTTAAAGCAACAAGTTTAAGAGGTTAGCTTAATTATATTCTAATAAAGACTTGAAATAACTTTAAATAACATTTGTTTTTACAATAAAAATTTTAATAAATAGTTTTTGAGCAAAGCTGTTAGCTATTAGAAGTTAAAAAATTATTTAAACTTTCCTTTTACAAAATTAACATTAAACGACTTATTTAATATCAACAATTAACTTTTTTTATCCATATCAATATTATTGTTCTTTTATTGCTTGCCTCGTATATATATAAGAAAAAACTTTGGTATTTAACTGTTTAATTTAGTAGCTAAACAAGCAAAACTGTTAGAAAAACATGGCTATATAAATATATTAATGATAAATTTAAAATAAAAACAAATCGTCTCTTAACAATCCTAGCAAGCAATGCATTGTTTAATACGAAAGACAAAAATACTTGCAATTAAGCACAACCTAACAAAGAAAACACCACAGATGAGTTTGTAACTAGATTTTTATATTTTAACATTTTAAGGTGAGTTTGTAAAATATTTTTCAGCTGATTATTTAAAATTTAAGACATATTTTTTTTATACTACTTTTAAATTTCTATTTACAATAATTTCTTATGACGACAGTACAGAATATTTAACTCTAACAATTATTTTTTCAAACAATTTAACTACTTCAAAAAGTTTCTATTTTTTTAGTTGCATATACTAGTTAATTATAAACGAATTTTTACAAAAACTGTAAATAAAAGTGCCAAACTATCATGATTAGTGAAACCTTATTTTCTACTTTTTAAATAACTACTTCTAACAACTATTAGTTAATAATTTTTTTAAAAGGTAATATAATAAGATATAAGAAAAAACTTCAAATAAGTATATAGTTATTTGTTAAAAATTAAAAAAAGCACATTAATTTGTTTTCGAGTAAGGTACTTAAGATAAAAACGTGTTATTTCAGTTTTTAAATATTTTAAATTTTTCTATAGAAACACTTTATTGCTATGAATTTAAAAAGTAAATTAGCTAATTTTAGTAATTAATAAAGCTGTTATTAAAGCTACTAGCTTTGAAGTTAATATCGAGTTTTGAGATTAACGTAATAAAAGATGTATAAAGTTACCTAATAGTTTAAGTTTGCGGAGTTTAATGAGATTTAAACAATATTTAAACACTTGTATATTATTATTATTAGTTTCAACTATAAAACACTGTCAATTTACTGGATAAAGAGCTTATTAAAATGATAAGAAAAATTGCTAATAAATTATCTATATGTTCAGCATGCAGTTTACTAGTTTAAAAAGGTCGGAATTAACCGATAGAAAAGTTTCAGTTTGCACTTTTATTATTAGTTAAAATAGTAAATGTTTTTATTGTATAACAGTTATTATAATTTTTCTGTATTATATATTTAGTATGCACTGTAAATATTTTGTTAAGAAGTTTAAGACAAGAATAAATAATAATGTTTATAAAAAAACTTGTAGTTAGTTCTACTGCCTTAAAGAAACTCTATTATTTAACAAGAAAACTTTATAGCCCATAATTTAGATTTTTTTAAGCTTTATCGAAAACATTACTATGTATGTATAGAAAGTTGTTATATATCTGATAATATTCGAAACAAAAAGATAATAAATGTTTGAATCATAAAGCTCAACAAAGTTTCTTGAATGACAAATATACAATTATGAGAATTAACTTGTCAACGGCTAAGAAGACAGATTGTAGACTTAATCGAAAATTTGTTTAAATAAGTACGAACTTATGAAGACATTAATTGTGGTAAGTTCTTATACCAACAAGTCATATTTATTTTATATTTTTATTTAGTTTTTTCTGTAAACAGTAAGTAAAATATAATTGAAGTTGAGCTGGTTTTTAAGGCAAATACGTAATAAATTTTCAGCATATACTTTATAAATAAAAGTTTAATTTAACGCAATTTGAAACTAAAAACGTATATTTTTATTTAAAAGTTATTTTGACAGTTTTAGTATTTACTTAAACGAGCAACAAAAAACAATAATAAATAATAAAAAATGATAATATACACTCTATAAAACTTAGGTTTTGCACTTTTTTTTTAATTTTTAAATCACGTTGTTATATTATTTTAATAAGAAATAGTTGCGCTATCATATCAACAAAACCACACATGGATATATTGTGAAAAGAATTCTGAATTAATTATATTTTCTTTTTTGTGGCAATTTTCAACTGTATCAGGAGCCTTACAATCCAATTAACAGCAATTTTTTAATTAAATTCTTTGGGGATTTTTTTCATTTTAAATAAAAATTGTATTTTATAAAAATTCAACTTTATCTAATTATAGTTTTATAAAAAACAATCAGTAACTTTTTTTTTTAATTTTCATCATTAAATAGTTTTTACATAGTTTAAAATAGGTTGTAAGCTCTTTTCATTATAAATTAATGTTTTTCGAAGTTGTTAAATTAATATTACGATCACTAAATTTTAAATATATTGTCTAAAACCAACTCATTTTCATGGTTATTAATAGACTAAACAAAAATAAATTAAGTTAAAAATTTCTATAGTTTTTATTTTAAAATTATATTTACATGAACTTTTTTATTTGTAACAAAGATGTTTGTGAATAAAAAAGTTACTTAACTTGAATAGAATTACATAATACTTTAAAATTTTAAAAATGAATACTTCAACAAAGAAAGCAATAAATAAAATTTAAACAGAACAAAAAAAATTAAAACTTGGCAACTTTTAATGTAATCCGTTTAATAATTTTAGATCATGATTAGATTTGTTTAATATTAAGAGTAATACAATTCATAAATATGTTAGTTAATCCGATACAGATAATTATACAGATAACAAGCAAGTTAAAAACAAAGATAGTTTTTGATTTTTAAAAATAATTAAACTATTTTTTTAATAAAATAACTTAAGGCTGTACATACAACTACAAACTAAGTTTTTTTAAAATTTGAGGAGTTTAAGAATTACTAAAAATCATTAATATGACGTACAGTAACCTCTCGGATCTTTACGCACTCGTGACGTTATGCACTCTCGTTTAGTTACGCGTTTAAGAATTCTAAAAGATACAAAATATTTTTTTTAATATTGCACAAATTAGGTTTATTGTTTATTTTTAATAAAAACTATGTTTTTAAATGCTAGCTCATCTCTCTATATATTTAGACTCTGTAAACTTATGTTCCTTGACTAATTAAAAAACATTTAGTTATTAGTATATCAGCAATTTTTTAACAATAAGAGATTAAGTTAAACCTCTAAAAGAAATGTGACTTTGTTAAATAATAGAAGTATAATGAAATAATGAAATTTTAAAACACAAATAAAAATACAGAACTCTGGCCCTATATATGAATAAGCATCTAAAAAAAGAAATCTAATAAAACTTCCTATCAAAAAGTAGCGGCGATACTTAATAAATGTAGAGCTTACACTTAACACAAATCTCAATTGTTTTTTTTAGTAAAAGTATCACTAATTTTCATTTGACGCTTTTTTTATTTTAAGTTTATCTTCTGTAACACAGCAAGCGTTGAAATTTTTCGCACGTTGCCTTCAATTCTTCGTAATGCTCACCAGCACCAGTTACTCCATCATTTTTCTTATGTTTTATATCTTTTTGTTTAAAAGAAGAAATCCATTACAGCACCAAATGCATATTTTGTATAAGGCTATAGAAACAGATTTTAATATAGACACCTCACCATTTCTTAATTGTAAACAAACGCTTAATTATAAATTGAATTTGCTAACTATAATACAATGTAAATGTTAAGTATCAAATAAGTCACATATAAATAAAGAAAAAGATAAAATCTACTTATTATTAAAATTAGTAAAGTTTTTCTACAAGTATTATTATTTTATTTAAACTCAAATTCTTTTTTTTAATACATGTATAGGTTTATCTTTTGCTTTTATATATATAAACAAAGTAAACAAATTGTTATAAGTGGAAAAGTCCCAAGTATGCTTTTAACTAGAAACATTATCAAAAAACAGCCATAGAAGCATATATAGTAAGTATATTTGGTACCTCTCGTATCTTTACGATCTCTCATATCTTTACGCACTTTTTATGTGGACACAATGTGCGTAAAGAAGCGAGAGGTTACTGTACACATAATTGTCAATTATAAATAACTTTTGAATATACTAAACTTACATAAGAAATGAAGCTGTTCATGCTATTAAAACAATAACAAATAAAAGTCGGTATACATATAATATATAAACAATTTAAATCATTTAAAATAATAAGCATACGCTTGATGTGAAAAACTAAAATATTAATTAAAATTAATCGAAATATTACCATTTTAATATGATAATAATGTCATCGTTTTTATGTTAGAAAATATTTTTAGCAAAAATAATTATTACGTCATCATTTACTGCTGTTTAGTATTGATTATATTTTATAGAAACGGGTCAAATGTTTACAAAGACATTACAAATACATTTAGAAGACTGCACTGTTATGCACAAAAAGAAGTTTTTGTACGAAGGGACATTTTTGAATTTAGACGTTTAATTCATATATACATATAGTTACTTTAACTACTTTGTAATTAATATTATATTTATTTTTTAATAATATTATTGCTACTACTTATTTTTTATAACTAATATATGTAGCTTTATATCGTAAACTATCAAATATAATATACTATTTTTAACGAGTTTTAATGCTTTGACCTTGTTATTTATCATAATGTAGGCTGTTTTTAAACAGGTGTAAACTAAAAAATATATTAATGTTAGGTAACAAGTTCGTTACTAAGTTTTATAAATACTTTAATACATTATTAAGCATAGTGTTATAACAAAATTATATCATCTAAAAGATAGCAACTAAAAAACACAATACTATGTTACATCTTAATTGTAAGTTTTAAGAAGAATTTGTAAGCACGGAGTCACTTTTGCACGACAAATTTTTAACTATGTCAATTTTTTATACGGTAGCATTGTTGCACAACGTTACATTTCTACATTAAAATTTTTGCAGAGCGACATTTTGGCACAATGACTTTTTCGCGAGGAATATCAATTTTGCATGCAGTCCGATTAAAAGTTTTTTAGCTACTACCAAGTCTGTAACATAAAAAGAAACTGAAAACTTAAATTTTATAATATACCTTTATTAAAGGCAAAAAATGAAAGAACTAAAATCTTAAACAGTAAATGTTGGAAACAAACTAACGAAAAGTTAAAATAAAATTATTTATATAAGATTCATACCAGGGACAATAAAGTTTCATTTAGAAACTAGGATAAAAAATACTTTAAGTGTAAGTAAATTGTTCATGAGTTGTTTAATAATTTTTTATAAACAGCTATATAATGCTAATTATAACATCAAGAGAAAATAGGTGAAAATAATACTTAAAATTCGTGTTTTAAAGCCTTACTAAATTAAGTTTATCTTTCTGATTAAAAAGTAACAAAGTTCAGATTATTCTAATTTAATGTATTTAAAATTAAAAATGTGTATTCAACTATTTATTTAAATCAAGCTAATAAATATAAATTAATGAATTGTGGTACGTTATTATATTGTTCTACGTAAAACTTCAAATAAAAACTTTACATCAAAAATTCATAAAAAAACTACCACATTTTATTTATTTAAAACAACTTGCTTTCAAAAGCGAATATAATTTTAGTTAAAAAAAAGAAAAAAAATTAAAAAAAAAATGTTGCCGTGCAAATGTGTCCCCTCGTGCAAAAGTGACCCTTCGTGCTAAAGTGACGCTCGTGCAAAAAAGTCGCCGTGAAAAAGTGTCTCCTCGTGCAAATGTGACCCTCGTGCAAAAGTGACGCTCTTGGAAAAGTGACCCGTTCCGGTTTGAACAGTGTACTAAATAAACTTAAACTGGTTAAAACAAATTTTCGAAAAGTTGTAAATACTAATACGTATAAGTTTAAAAAAATACAAAAACTTCAAATATTGAAAAGTGCTTTAAATATTATATTGTCTGCTAATATAAAATCTGTTGAGTTTTAATTATATTCAGCTGCCATATTAGTTTTATCAAGCTTAATTATATTCTTTTAGTTTTACTATTTCAGCATCTATAGTTTTAGGCACTTACATTTATATTTTTAGGTTGACTTTGATAAAATTTTTCTTATCAAAAGCATTCTTTTTAGTCTGCTTAGTAATGTGTAGCAAATTTTGATTGTTGTCTTTATTAAGTTTTTCAAAAAAAAACTGATTTTTATTAGAAATAAATATTTATATACTTATTTTCAAGTTTTAAAACATAATTAAATAATAGTTATAATTTTTAATATATACAAATAACTCGAATTCAATAATCTACTAACTTTTCAAGTAATAAAAGTATTTTTACAACTTTGTTTAATTTTTGTAAGAAGTAATAATGAATCTTTAAAGTCACAATATTTAATAAAACTGTTAAACATTGATCATAAATCATATTTTAGAAAAATCTATTTATAGTTTATTAAAAAGTTCAAAACAGGTAAAAATAAACATTAGACTTTATGATAGTCTTCAATGTCACATAAAAGTTGAAACATTTCATTTGATTTTTATGACCAAATCGTATATTTTTGGTTAAAAACTAAACTAAAATTTTTTTTATTACTATTATTATTCTACAGCAAGAGAAAGTGTGTACTGTGTAAAGTGATTTAAATAATTTACTATATAAATTTTTTATATATGTTTGTTGTGTAAGTAATTACAACTAGCTCATGTAATTCTAGCTTGAAGCTATCATTTCTAATTTCTATAAGCACCATATTAACAGCCTCTTGAACTTTTCCAAAAATTGAAAAAAAATAAATGCATCAAAAAATGTTAATTAACATTCAGATATTAAATTGATATAAACTAATTTATAAAACTAGCATTTTTATGTTTTATATATATTACGTCACCAAATGAGATATATCGATAAGTAAAATCTCTCTAATATGTATATGTTTTTAGAATTTTAACATATAGAATCAATTTAAATTCTTCTTTAAGAACAAAAGTGCATTGTCATAAAAAATAATAGAACTAATATTTTAAGCACTCTAATTTTAAATTTATTACTTATAAACTTTTAGAATGACTTGCAAGAAATAATAGATTTTTTTGAAAGATAGGTTATATGGTTTAAACAATTCACGAAATGAACTTCAATTAGTTTAAACAAAGTTTTAAATACTAATACGGATAAGC
Source organism: Thalia democratica (assembly GCF_965202585.1). Taxonomy (NCBI): domain Eukaryota; kingdom Metazoa; phylum Chordata; class Thaliacea; order Salpida; family Salpidae; genus Thalia; species Thalia democratica. Next base: position 164,343 of record NW_028139246.1, read on the forward strand.
TTAAACAAGTACAAAAAACTCAAATATTGAAAAGTATAATTAAATAAAATACTGTCTACTAATAAAAATTTATTTGAGTTTTAAATTTATTCAGCTGCCTTTATTAGTTTTATCTAGTTGAATTAAGTACTTCTAGTTTTAGTTTTACAGCTTCAAAAGCCAAAGTTTTCGGTAATTACTATTAATAAAAATGTTAAAACATTCATAATCTTTAACACTCATTTTAGTCTGCCTAATAATAGCTAATAAATTTTGTTTGTTGTCTTTCAACAAGATTTTAAATAGTAAAAAATATGTAGAACTAAAAACAATTAATTGTGTACTGAGTTGTGGGTTTTAAAGAAATAATGATAAAATAGTTCCTTTATTTACAAATTTGCATTGTAACTAAACAATATATATATCAATAGTCTTCTAAATTTTTAAGTAATAATAGTATTTGTATACTTAGGTGTTATATTTTGTAGGAAAAAATGACAAATTTTTAAAGTCAATACATTCACTTAAACTATAAAAGTTTCATTTCGAATCATATTAAAAAAAAAAGAAAAAAGAAGACTTTGATTATTTCGTTGTAAAGCTCATAGTTTAATTTAAATTAAATTTAATGTTTAAATGCTTCATCCGTTTAGTTTAAAACTAAAACTTTTTAAGGTTATGTTGAGTATTATTTAGTCTAATTTTTTATCTAAACTATCAATATTTTCAAAAATATCATTGTATAGTCAATACTCAAATACAATTTTAATTTATAAAGAAGTAAAATGGATTTACCTTAAATATCATCATATACTCAAGCAAAACATGTTTAATTAAAAAAATTTTTACAGAACAAGTTAATTTATAAATAGGAATAGATGGGATATATTCGGATATGAAAAGAAGCAAAATATGGAATCTGAAACATCCGGCCCGGATAGTATTACAGTTGACGAATTAAACTATAATAATATAATGATATTTTCCTCAAAGAGAAGTGCCTCCTTAACAAGTAAAATTGTATGCTTAGAAAAAAACTTATTTAATTTATGCAAAAACTTAAAATTTAAGAAAAGCAAATGTAAATACTAAAATGATATTTACAAATCAATTAATGAAATAAAAGAAGAACGAAAAATTATAATCAAAGCTATCAAAGTATCTAACACATGCAACGTTGATAATAATCTTTTAAAAACAAATTATTGGACAACACAACGGTGAACTACAAAAAGGCACGTGTTAAAACCTAAAATAACATGAACAACAAAGCGGCAACATAACTGCAAAAAAAGAAATCAAAGAAATAATTCAAAAATTAACTGATACTAACGCATTCATTTCTTTAAAAACCATAAAGATAATTATCCACAAAATCTACAATGCAGACTCACAAAACCATTAAAAACAAATAATGGAAAAATAAGCAAAAATATTTCAGATGAAATAATTTCTACAAGTAATAATAGATATGGAAAATACTGATGAGCATATAAAATGGTTTAATAAAATCAACAAGTAGGTAGTTACACGTTAAAAATTTTATTTTTAGATAAGTCCTATCTAAGCATTTTGAAAAATATTTTACTTAAATGTGTTGAATGATGACCTTAAATACACTAAATTATTATAATAAATAATAGTTCTTCTCTAAATAACAAAATGTTATTTTTAATTTTGTTTTATATTTTAATGATTACAGTTGTTAAGTCTAAGCTATATTATTTTTTTTGTTAAGCAAATTAGTATAAAACCAAAATTTTATTTTTACAATACTTAGTTTCAAGTACAAGAACTATTTTTAATAAAACTATTAAAATTATAATATAAAATTTGGAAAATACTACTTATGAAGAAAATATAATAAACTCATATGACGTCATACACATAAAAACAAATATTTTTATCAAGTTAAATATAAAAGTAAAACTTTACAAACATATTTATCAATTTTTTATGTATTTCGAATTTTTACAGTCTAAATTGGCTGGTTTATTTGTTTTTATTGTTTGTATACTTTGATGATTTAAACAGAAGTTAGTAAAAGTATTTAGTTATGTCATAGTTCATTTTAAAAAAGAATTAATGTAACAAAACAAGCTTTCAACTAGTCATAAATTACAAAGTTGAAGTTTCTTCGAAATTTAAATTATTATATTTATTTCATTTGAACTTAGATATTTCAGAATTTTTAGGCAATAAAATGCTTTGCAGGCCGATATTTTTTTTCTGTATGATTCGGCTTGCGAACCGTGTTTTTCTTAAATATTTTCATTTATGTTAAACTAAAAAACTATAATTCAAAAAAACTTCTGTAATTAAAACAAAATTTTAAACTTAATTAGCTTAAACCAATTAGTTACTAATTATAACTTTCAGGTTAACATTTTGAATACATTATAAATTTTTTAAAGTATGCTAGAACATAAATAAGATTATTTTTTTTTAATCACAGAAGCAGGTAATTAATCATATAGTACTATTTGAATACTATCAAATACAATTAATTACAGTTTTAAGAATTTGTTCTGTTTTAGGTTGTAGAAAGCTTGGTCTAACAAAAGCATAAACAACTTCAATAAAAAAATCTAAACCTGCATTTGCTTTAAAAATTTATTTCTTTATCTTAGTGTGATATTAAATATTTAATTTAAATAAACACTTTTAAAGTTTTGTTTTAAATGAAGTCCTTAAAAAATCTCAATACTATTTACTACTATGCATTTTAGTTTGCTTGTAAAACTAGTTCATTGTAATATATTGTGTGAGTAAACGTGAATTATTAATAGTTTTGCAACAATTGAATATTATATTTGTAGTTCAATACTTTTTATTAAACTTAATAAAGTAATTTTTAACGTTCAAATGGTTTTAACGCAAACGTTAGTTACTAGTTTTTATATTTTTTTTTTAAATATTTTAGTTTAATTGCTATGTTTCTGAAGTTAAAGTTTGAACCGGTGTAAACCAGTAGGAGTTAGAATTTTCTTTACGTATTTAAGTTTAATAAAACTTCCTAATTAAAGATACTTTCTTTATTTAATTATGATCTGTTTTTTTTTTAATGACCAAATATAAATATTTTAATCATTTGTCCCTACCTTACAAACAAATGTAAATTTTTGAGAATGTTTAAAATATTAATAGTTTTTTATTTTATACAATATTTTTACAATAGAATAAAACACTATTAGTTATAATTAAACACGAAGATATTTTACAACAATGTTTCAAGTGTTGTAGATGTGATGAAGTTTCAACAGAACCACAAATATACAAGTATGCTGTATGTATTATTAATAAAGGTTATCTAAATAGTGATGTCAACTGTATAGATAAACTTTTCTGTTCAGTACATTTTTTGTTATACAATATAATTACTTAAAATTTTACTGAATTTAAATATTCTACACCTTGTTTCGATTAACTTTGTTTCTAAAATTACACAAACTTAACGCAAAAAGTTTTATAACTTACGATTAGTATATACTGTCAAGTACCTTTTAGCTAAATTTTTTTACATAGATACATTTTTTTAACGTTAAGGTTTAAATATTTCTTAAAATATTTTTCTTTTGTTCAATATAATACAAAACATTTTTATTTATTGTTAGTTATGTTATTATTAACGAGTTATGTTCGAAATCATCTTTAAACTATACGTTTAAAAAAACTAATATTCTAAAGTTTAAATCTAATACTTTTCTGCATAAAACTAAGTTATCAATTTAAAATTAATTATATTAATTTTCTAGTAATTATTTTTGTAAAAATTTATTAAGTTAAAACAGAAGAGAGAATTATTTTGAAGTTGCTACGTCATTTTAATAAAATCACAAACGCTCAACAGCTTTTCTTATATAAAAAAAATTGAATTTTCGAACAAAAAGCTGTATTCTTCACTAATTTTCAGCTAAATCAAACAGTTTCACAATTTTTTTCTACAAAGAAAGTATAACAATTTCCGAAAAGTCTATAGAGCGACTTTTTACAATGGTTATAAAGAAGTGCCGTGTTTTATACTGTGTATATGTTTTTATAGAAAATTTCAGTAAATTTTTTCAAGTATATATCAACTTGTAATCGTTATTTAAATTTTAAACATTTTTTTAGCTCGTAAGTAAGAACTAACTTATTAAAATTCGTTTGAATTTAGTTCATTATTGACGTATGTTAGTTAAAAACTTCGAAGTATTAGCTTTATACTAAAGTATACAAAAACTGTGTACTAATCTTAATTGTGAAATCATACGATCGTAATTTGAGCTGCATAAACGGCTTTTAACAAAGACATATTTTGCAAGCTGAGATTAACTTTCTAACTTAACTATGATTTTTGTTAATTTAATTTTATTTTTTGTAGTAAGAAAAGTTTACCTAAACTATTTAAACAAAATTACTTTTAAAGTGTTATTAAAGGTTAATTGAAAAGAATTTTTCGATGGCTAAGCTGTTTGTTACAGATGAGAATAAATGTAAAAATAATACTACACTAATAGTACTAATAAAATATTACAAAGTAAATAACTTTGACTACTATATTAAAAACAATTCTTGCAGCTTAAGACCACACATTTTGGATATTGAAAATAGAATTTTAAAATTTTAAATTAGTATATAGCTAAGTGTTTGAGTAGTTAAATGTTTAGTGTTTTTTTTTAATAAGCTTAAGATTAAGTACTTTAAACATTTAACAAAAACAAAGTTTTTCTTTATACGTTATTAAAATTGGATGTTGAATAAAATTGATTAAAAATATTTTCTTTTAGATTTATGTTTTGACCTATCTTAAGTCTGACACGATAATACTACGCTAAATATTTCGTTTATTTTTATTATACATATTTATAAACAAAAAAAAATCTTAGTGTTTTATATAACGTAAGTAAGTTTTTTTATGTTTGTAATCATTTATTAACATTTATTATTGTTACAATATCGAACTAATCGAAAAAAACTAACAAACTTGAAAAACAAATATATATTTATATTTTTAACATCTAAACATATTATCAGTAATATACAAAGCAGCATATAAAGTATATAAAAAACATTATCATAATAATTCAAATTTGGTTTTTTAAAAAATAAATAATAATACTTTTTACTAAGTTAAAGAATTTTATTCCTACGTATCTAAATTGAAACTAGTTCTAACGTTAGTTTTTTTTTAAATAAGTATCATAATTTTTTTATTGTTTAATTATATAAGAACAAATTAATAAATAAATTAGTCAAAAATATTTAGAACAATTTTTTTGATATGACTAAAAATATAGATACTTTTAATGCTGTTTTACACAGCTAAAAACTTGAAGCAAATTTTAGAAGGGTTGTTATCAATTGTTACTGAGAACATTAAGTTTGTGGGCAGAGATAATTCTGATAACGTCAAATATTTCTGGTATCGTTAAAATAAACTTTTATAAATCTTGTAACTAAATTTTATTAAAAGTTATAATAACAGTAATTAAGTAAGCTTGAACAGTTAAACTGTTATATCTAATATAACTGAAATTCTTAGTGTAATAACTTTTTATATTAAAAATATTCAAAAATCTAAAAAAAAATATTATAAAGTTAAGCTACTATTATCTTGCTATCAAATTTAAACATGTTTACAATTTTACCAAACAAAATCGCGATTAAAACAACACAAAACGAGTCTGAATTAAAGAATAATTTGTAATAATCATTAAGTGCATCTTGGGCTACTTGTTATTATAAAATTAATTTTATTAATTAATTTATAATTAAATTCCACATAAATAAATACCGGCTTTTAAGTATCAAAATCTATATTTTAATTTTTTGATACACACAACATCTCGCATCAGCTAGATGTCATAAAAAAATCTTAGTAAGTTCTGAGGTTGGTACTTTGACAGTTTGAATATTTTTAAATTTTCATTAGCATGAGGTAGAAATTAGAAAATCAGAATGTAGTCTTCTTCCGCGTAATTGTTTAAGTTAAATACTTAGTTTAAATCAATTTCTTTAGATACTTTTTATTTCAATTGAAAAACAAATAAACTTACACTTTTGTTGACTTCTTTAATTTTTCAATCAATAATGAAATATGTAAATTTAACGCCGGTTTGCACCAGTCTAAATTTTACAACAGTTTTAAAAACACAACTCTTAATATTTAGATTGCAAGTATTCATCAAGTTTGGTAAAACATTAAGTAAATTACAAAACCATACAATTTTTTTAATTATAAAGAAAAAATATTTTCCAATAAATATAAAAACTAAACATATGAAAACGTTATTAAGCTTAAATTTTTTCATTATATAAATAAGTTTAATTAGTTCTTAAAATCGAGTAAATTTTTATTTAAATAAATAGTAAAACTAAAAATTATCGATAGTTAAATATAAAATTTCTATCAGAATATTTTTATTTTAATCTTAAATGTGTGAAAACTTGAAGTTTGATTATTTCAAGATACTTTTCTAATTTTTATTAATGTTTTTGCAATGTGATGAAGATGGATATTAAACGGTTTTAACTTTTATAGAATATAGGAAAATTTGTTCAGTACACAGTTTATATGTAATTACATGATATTTGTCTATATATGTTCGTTAGATTAAAACGAGATTTAAAAGAGATTAAAAAAGATTTAAGAATTTTCGACCATATTACTAACTAATTAAAACTCTCTTAAAAGTAAAAGTTGTTTCAAAAAAATTCTATTCAAAAAAGTTAAGTAAATTAATAATTTTTTAATTTTTAACTAGTTTTATAAAATGATTTTTATTTTGAATTTAAGTTTTACCAAAATTTTAAGACAAATAATTTAAGCGTAATGTTTTAACTTACTTTAAATTTCTTAAGCTATACATTAGTAATAGTAGCTTGAAAAATTTTAAGAAATATTTAGTTTTACGTTGTATCAACGTTCCAGATTATTTATTCTATAAACTTTTAAATTTAAACACTTGTATTAAAAAATGTAAAAGTTATTAAAAAAACGATTTTATATATTTGATTCCAAAACATTATATATATTATATAAAAAGTTGTTATTATAACAAGTAATTAATGATTCATTGAAAAAATTAGTTTGAACGAGTAGTTAATACTAATTAAGTATTAGTTGTTTAATAGTTTTGTTATTTAATGTTGTTTGTTTCTAAAAACAATCAGAATTGTACTTCATAATATATCTGCATTACCTTTGTTTGACGTCAGATATTTTTAAAACAAAACCTAGATTAAAATTTATTTACATTTTTTATTAACTTTCGACCTTACGCTCACCTTTAAAGAACAAATTTTGACTGCTTAAACCAGCTGGGTGAAAAATAAATATTTTGTTATTTACCATGTACCTATTAAAGTTATCGTCTTCTAATTTAACTCTACTTAAATAATAAAATTTCAAAAAGAATTATTTCGTTCTACTAAAAAATAATAAACATGGAGGAATTTATTCCGATTATTTTTTATAAGTTTGAATGAAAAATTTTTATAAAAAATCAATTCAAACTACAAAGGAAAGTTGAGTCTGTTGTAACTTTTCATAGAATATTTTCATATATACTTATAAAGAGTTTGGACACTGAAAACTACTTAGCCAGCAGTCGGATTTATTCATGTATTTCCTAAAGTTGACATCATGTTTTCTTATTTGTTGTTTATTGTAAAGTTCCTTTTTAAATATGGTTATTCTCTAAAAGAAGTTTTTATAATTAAAACTAATTGTAGTTTTTATGGTTAGTTAGTATTATGAGTAGTTAGTTGTAGTACTAGTTTATACATTCTAAAATATCTTTCTCTAAGTTTAAAGTTATTTTAACAGTTTGATAAAATGTACTTATTTGTTTTTTAAAATAATACAAGCTATAGTAAAACTAATATAAATAATTGACTGTCTTAAAAGCTGTAACTAAATGTAATGTTTTTGATACTAAACTACAATACTTTTTTGTTCAATACATTGTTCGAAAATTCATTTATTATAAATTTGTTATATACGGAAGTACTAAATACGAATAATTGAACCTTAACTTTAAAGTTAATTGAACAATGAAACTCGATAACACAAAGGTTCCTTTGTACACCAGGTCCTTATACCAAACTTTTTGAGCCCTTTTTTATATCTTTCAATTATCGATTTAATTTGTAACTTTAGTATAATTAAGCAGCAAGACATAAAGATTAATTTATCTAACTAATAGAAATAAAATTTAAACCAAATATATATAGTAATATAGTTTTAATTTTGATTTAAATCGCGATTAAACTTTTAACAATTCCAAAAACTCCAATAGGTTTGATTAAATTTTAGAATAAAATTAATTTTGTTGAATATTAGTTATTCAAATCTAATTTTACGAATTCATTCTTATTTAGTTCATAAAACTAAATTCTTTGATTTGTATAATAAATTGTATGTATCTTAATATTAGTACAATATAGTATTTACTATCGAAATTTTTTATATCATATTTTGAAACTAAGTACAATGATTTAAATAATATATATTGTAAAAATAAAAGTATAGTACACTTTAAGCGGCTGTTCTTAGGTATTTTTTTTTGCAAGTAGTTTTATTTATTAATAATGAGTTATATAATCTCCTTCGATAATATTTCAAATTACAAAAATTGTACAAATATTGTGTTTTTAAAACCTAAATTTAATAACTAATTAAAATAAAAAATATTATTTATACAATCTTTTACTTTTACAAGTGGTTATAAAAATATTATACACTTATCGTTATATGAGCTCGTTCAATACTTAAACTTTTATTTTATTGTTTCTTAGTAGCGGGTTTCAGTGTGTTTAAACTTATTTTTATAAAATCTTAATCTTTTGAGTTCAATAAACTGACAATATGAGCATAAAAAAATTACCTTAAAAATGCTTTTTGATACACTCTTACTTAAAGATAAACCATTTATAAGGTAAAAACGAAAATTATTAATGCATTGTTTTATACCTTCTAATATTAAAAATAAAATATTACAAGAATTATTTAGTTATAACTTAAAAAGTGTTTAAAATAGTGTATAAGCTTTTAGATGGTTTGCAAAAAAAAATTAATATAGGACAATTTTGTACAAGCATGTAAATTTCCGTCTCATTAGGTTTACGAGCTAAAAGTTTAAAAGAAATTAGTCAGTACATTGCGTGTTGTAATTGTTTTTATAATTATAAATCCAACAGCTGGAAATAGGTTAACAAAATTATTACTACGTAACTGTTTATTCGTATATTTTACTTAACGATATTTTTACACGATAGTAGATACTTTAAATTGTTATAATTGGAGTTTTTTTAAATAGATTTTTTTCATGAACTTAAATTTTCAAAACTAGTTTTGTTTTGTTAAATCAAAAAAAAAAACACAGTAGACAACACTTGTTATATGTTAAACTTGTTACAACTTATAAATTACTTTTTGTATCTAAAACTTAAACGACTAAAAGCCGTTAAAAAAATGATGACGATGAATATACCTTCTCTACTTTCAGAAAAATTAGAACAGAATAAATTCTATTCTAAATAACTAGCGTTTGTGAGCACAAAATAAACACGAATCAAAGTAAATTAGTATCGGTATACAATTAAAATATTAAAATGTTCAATGAACGTAGTATTGTTTTATTAGCAAAACAGATTGTCAACAAAAAAAGTTTTTGTAGTGTCGCTGTAACTAAGAAACTTCTAAAATACTTTCTTATATCTCTTAACTATTAAGTATACTTTTACTATTCACAAACAAATTCAGATATCATTTTATAATTCTAATAGTTGATAATGAATAGATTAAATTATAAAAAATAGGTAACAATTATTTTTATGTTAAGCGTCATGGAATATTTTAAGAAGAAGACTTAAAGTAAGCTAAATAAAATGATGTACAATTTATAACTAACACAAGTGTTTATTAGAAACATTTTTCAAACGCTTTTTTAAATTAACAATTTAATAGAAAAAAAAGTACTAAGATAAGCATTAACAATGAATTATATTAAAACAGATAATTTATAACAATCTAGTACTTACAAAAATATCTTTTAATCATGACATGTTATTTAAGTTTTAGCTTTTAGCTTTATTTAGGTTTTACCTTAATTTATTGTTAAGTTTATTTTAATTGGATGTTTATTAACCAAAAAATAGTTTAAGGTTAAACTTAAAAACTAATGAGTTGATTGTATTAGATTTTATATTACATAAATTAAAACAATAAAAGCATATTGTTCTGAACTATTGAAAGGGCTCGGCTTTCATTTAAATTTTTAAAATGTATTCATTGATACAAACTTAGACTCTAAAGAACATCTTTTGAGCCTAACAAATTAAGATAAAAATCTTTATTATTCTAACATTATAAAATACACCTTAAACAATTTATTTAAATGGTTATGAATGATGACATAGTATTAATATTTATAAACTTAAATGAATTCTTGACGTTTTTGAAAATCTCAAACAAAACAAAAAAAACTCTACAGTTAGTTTTGTTGATGCTCTAAAAACAATATTATTACTTAATGATATTTTTATAATTGTTTCAACCGTAATTAAGTAATTTACCGATTCATTAGTTTTGTGAATCGAACTTTCAAATAAATATTGATTTTTTGCTACTAGCTTCATAATATTTTAAAGCAATGAAAACTTTTAACATAAGATGAATAATATTAAAACTAAAGTTATGTTAACAAAGTATAAAAACTTGTGGGTTCAAATTTACTTTAAAATATTTTCAGTAAATAAGATGATCTCTTATATGAGTAACAAACAATTTTATTTTAAAATAGTTTTGTGTATATTATTACAGTTAAATTAAATCATAAACTTATGCTATACGACTCCTTTTTTTTAATGCAACAATAAACAAGGTAGAAAAGCTTAACAAATTTTTTAACCTCAACAAGGTTTTTTTAATTCCAAAATAATCATAATTTTTTCTTTTTTTAACAATTTTAGATTTCTTGACAAAAAAGACTATCAAATTAAAATAAAAATAAAGATACATTTTTAATTATAACTTTTTATAAATTTTTTCATTAAAAATTGAAGCAGTTAAAAATACTAATAAAATTTTATTATATTAGTTAATATTTGATTAAAAAAAAAGTAAATGAAAAATTAAAGTAAATAAAACAAGTTTTGCTTGTATAACCAAATTTAAATTAATTCTAGCACTGTTTAATAGTAGTAATAAGAGCATTATTTATTTATCATCAAGTTTCATAAGAACTAATTAAATTAAAAAAATAGTATTTAAAAAAACTCTTTCTAATATAAAAAAACAATTGTTTTTTAATATGTTTAAATGCTTAAAGCTCTTTAAAGCTCTTTAAATGTTTAAAGCTGAGCTTCTAAAAATGTTTAAATTTATTTAATGTCAAGTGAAAGTTATGCATTAAAATAAATCTAGTTTAAAACTTTACAATACTAAAATTTCTAATTTAATAAGCTCTAGTTTCGAAGTTTATAGTTTTATAGTCCTTAGATTAGCTTTAGCACAGAAATTTTCTAAATTTATGCAAATACGGTAAACAATTAAAAGGTTCTTACATATTGATACAAAGTAAAAATAAATCAATGATGACTAATATTAAAATTTTATATTAATCTAATAATATTAATCAAAATAAATCAAATAACAAAGTAAATAAATCAAAGTAACTTATTTGTTGCGCGTACTAAAAAATTAAAGCAAATTCAGTATTATACATTTTGTTTTGAAAAAGTATATTTTAATCTAATAATATTTTTATCAATAAAAAATGTTATTTTTTACATTCTCTATTTTTTGAATAACTAAGATGATTCGTTATAATAATTATATACAGTTTAATTCTAAAAAAAACTTTTGTGAGAGCTACTAAAAATAATATTAATCAAAATTTTTGACTATAAAAAATTATTATTAGTAAAATTAGTCTTTTTGCTAGTATGAACTTACATTGAAATATATTTTTCCAATTCTTTTAAATAATATTTATAAACAACTTTAAACTCTTAACTTTCGCAATCAAATTTACGAACTGTTTCTATGTTATCATAAAGAGGTGAGAAACTAAAACTTTTGAAATGAATACTGCCATTATACGCAGAAAACAAATTTTTAACTTTTTTGTTGAAAAATAGAAAATAATAGTACTTAGTATATTTTGTTAAATTACAGAAAGTATGTTACATCAATTATAATACATAAATGGGGATACTGCAAGTAGTGTATTTCAATCAGTTATGATCTAGGACCATGAAAAATTAATTAATAGCCCGAATTTTCTTCTATGGTAGAAAATAAGTTGAAACTAAACTTCAGACGATGTTAGTAAATTCAAAAGCATTGAAACACAAGTTTTTGTAAGACAACTTTCGTTTAGTTTTTTTTATGGAAATGCATTTAATACATTTTGAAATGTCACTTAATGAATAAAGTTTGTTGAATCTTAGTTTAAAAAAATAATAAACTTAGTAGTTGTCAAAAAATGTAAAAGCTTTGAAAACAACTTTAAATCATAACTTTACTTGTTATTAATAAACTATCATAATAAATATATTTACACGTTTATTCTTTCTTTTAAACTTATTACACTGCAAATTTTTTTAATTAATTTTATATAGATATGAGTAGTATACTCTACAAAATTTTACAGCTTACGAATCAAGTATGATTTTGACGTCACTAGTTGAAAACGATGAAACATAAAACTATTAAGTACTTGTTACATCCATTATTTTAATTATCTGCAATTTGTAACTTTAGAACACCAGCTTTTTATCAATAATTTATATCAATGTATTAAAAACAAGTTTTTCAAATTTCAGAGAATATTTTAAAAATTAAACTTTTTTATAATCAATCTAAGTAATTATAAAATGTATATATTTACTTTAGGATTTTCTAATAATAACAACAAGTTATGAGCTTAATCTCGATAAATAAATTATTTCGTAAAAGTATTTATTTTAACGGAAGTCTTTGGCTATTTATTATTGTTACATATTATTTATTTATTATTTTTAAAATGGTGAATTGTTATGGCGTAAATACAAGCTTAATTCTTTTTAGGAAAATAGTATTAAACTGTGAACTTAAAAATTAATTAAAGTAGAATACAAACTTGTAAAGTCAACAACGAAATGGTAATATGTTTTTAAGTTATCAAAAACAAATCTATGTTAAACAAAGACTTAAAGTCATATGGGCATTTTAATTAAAGTACATAAATAAAAAATTCGATTTACAAATCCAAATTTATAAAAAAAACATACTTAAATTCTTTAACTCTTTCTTACCGTAGTTTCAAATTGACCAAAATTGTTTTAAATATCTTGTGCAAAGCCTTTTCTTAAGTTTATGATTATTATCTTACTTTGAAAAAAATCTTGTTAAACTTGACTTTCTTAAAACAAAATTAAAATCATTTTCAATGTTTGAAGGTTGATGTACAAGACAATGTTATAAGTTACAGTTTGAATATAACGTCTAATTTAGTGACATTTTTTATATGAAATTTGTAAACTAACAATTTTATCGTTACAAGATGATGTCATGTAGTGCATACTAAGGAAACCCAAATTACTTAAAATTTTTATAAAATTTTTAATTTAAAAAAATCCATCAATGCATATATTGTAGCTGTTTAGGAGAACATTTGCTCTTTTTTTGTAGTATATAATGTTATGAGAATATTTAGTATAGTCTTAGTTTTTATTATAAAAATTACTGGCTTTAAGTAATTAGCTTAACTATAAAAATTCTAAAAAAAATTATCTACTGTATAGAAAAATGTTTAAGGAAATTATAACAGTCTAAAAATATTTGGGTTCTCTAATACAAGAGATATTGAGATAAAAACGATTACTTCCACAGCATAACACAAATTTTATTTTAGATAAACTAAAACAAAATATTCTGATACGTCAAAAAAACTAAATTAGAAAAATAAAGACTAAACTTTTTGGTAAGCTTTAATTAAAAAGCTTTCAGCTGTGTTACTTTAAAAAGTTTGGATATACATAACTTAATCAAAATAAAACAATAATACAAATGAAGATTGATGCAAATAAAAAAAAGGTTTTGAATCTGTTTTGTGAAGCTAAAAATTTATAAGAACTGAAACTTAAATCAAAACATACCCATATCTTAAATCGATGTAAAACTGTTTGGTGTATAATCGTAAGTAAGTAATAAACTGTAACTAATTTATAGTTACAATATTGTGTTAGTTGAGTTTTTAACTATATTTTAATTGTATAATCATTTTTCTGATTTTGGTAATCTTCATCAATATTTATGAAAAACAATCCTATAAAATCGTTAATACTTTGAAGCTAATATTTAGAAGCTTTATAATACATAATATGTTTAATAAGTTGTAAACTAATAAATTTTATTCATATTTTACAAATTTTAAACAACAAGTTATATGCATCATTGAGTATAAAATTAAAAAAAAAGTCAAAACTTACTATTCAAAAAATATAATATAAATACTTACTATCACAATTTAAAATTATCTAAGTGATTATTTAGGTCATTTAAATAAATTTATTGTAAAGATGTTTGACTCAGCCAACAATTTTAACCACTAAGATCCTCATAATTCTGAAAATAACTAAATATATACATACAAATTACAATTAAATGTTATGCTAACCTCTTAATTACATAACTCACAAACGTTTGATTGCTAATTGATTCATAAACAAAAATAATAAAAAAGAAATTTATATGTTTTGTAAATTTACAATTAATTTACAAGTTAAGATATTTTAACCAGTTTACGTAGCTCTATCTCACTTTAATATATTTAAAAAGTTATATTGAAATATATACTAAACTATTAATTACAATTATTTATCTTTCGCGTACAAGTTCAATAAATTATGATGTAAATATTATACTTTAAAAAAAAAAGATTCACCTTTATCCTGACATCTGTTTTAGCTGTGTTTAACATTCTTAGAATTATATAACAATATTGAAAAAAAAATAGTATCTTATCAGTTCATAGTTTTTTAATTATCTTTTTTGGAATTAATTTAAGTGTTAAAATGATTGAAACTCTAACTTTATTAGCAACGTCACTTATTAATTTCAAATTATTTGTTTAAAATCAAAATGTTATTATAATTATTATTGAACAAGGCTAATTTTGATTACAAAAAACACCATATAACAAATTTCGATGATGATTTTATTTGTTGTTTTTAACTGATTGTGTTTAAAGCTGTTTTTAACAGCTAAAAATTTGTCTGAGTACAGAAGAAGAATAACTAAAAGTATTTGTAAATATATGCTTTACTTATAATACATAAGTTATAGTTTTGTGTGAACTGCGTCGCACACAATACAAATTAAGGTAGTAGAGTATATTATATTTTTTAATTCAATTTTAACTTTTTTCAAATTTGAACAAATAATGAAAAAAAATTTTATACTTTTTTTAAATAAATTGATATGGTATCTTTATGATTTTTTATTTAAAGAAAATGTAATTGATGATATTAAGTTATTTCTAATATACATTCTTTTGCACTAATAAAAACAATGACCAATTTTGAGAAAATTTGTTCTAAAGTAAAAATAAATCACTAAATAAATCTATTTTAGTTAAAACAATGCTAAAATTAAGTAGAATTGTGTTGCAGAGAATATTGTAGAAGCTTTGTATAAATTCAAATTAAGAAGCTAACATTTTACATTTAACGCGTTATAAAATAAAAACTAATTTTAGTTTTATAAACCCATAAAAAAATCTAAAATATTTTAAGATATAAAACTGTTTATTTAACTAAAAGAAGTTAAATATTAAAAAGAATTGAACTGTTTTGAAAATTATACGTAAACAGTTAGCAAATTCAAATAAATTTTAAGTTTGTTCATTTCTTATAATAAACTTAAAATACCAATTATAAAATTAAACATGTATGTTTAGTCTACTCTGACTGATAATAATTATTAGAATTAATGACGTTTGTCTTAACTAAAAACTATAGATTAAATTATTTTCAAAAATCTCTATGTTTACTAAAATTAAAAGTAATTATTGTGACTTTTTTATAAAGTCATTCACGCATAACTATAATTTTCATCGGTATCTATAAAGTTCTTAAGTTAAAATTCGAAAGAAGTTAAGTTTTAACTAGTTTGTTGGTTTTTGAAAAAAAAGTATAATTCGTTTACATCTAGTCATTTATATTTGACGTTTATAGTTATATTTTACATATGTTTCTGTGTGGCAACAGATTAGCACACTTCAACTGGGTTCTGTAAAATTAATAAATACTGTTAGAAAAGTATAGAAGCTAATGTAGGTGTATACATGTGTTCATTTAAATAAAACTAACATATTTATACAGACTTTTCGAGGTAAATGATTAATAATAGGTAAAGTACTAAATGTTAAATCCGAATTTTTAAAACTATATAATATTTGTAATTATTATGACTACATTAAGTAGAGTCAATTAAAGTGCAAAATAAAATAAAAAAATCACAATATAAACCACTTACATGGAAGAAAGAACTCGAAATAAGTTGAATTTATTACCCTTGTTATTACCGGTTACCAATGATTAAACAAAATATATCTAAAAATTACGTCACAATATGTGTGAACACCAGAGTAGTTATTTAATTTGTACTATAAAGTTAAGTAATTTAATCTTAATGTTTAGAAAAGCAGTTAGAGCTTTAATTTGAAAAATAATATGTAATCCATTGTGAATAAAAATTCAAACAAAAACCAATAGTTATTAAATCAATAAACCAAACAGCAGTTTTTCATAAAATTAAGTCAATGGTTATAGTTTTAGCTCATAATAAATTAGTCTTTTACAGAGTTGCCACTTAAAAATCCAAAATTACTGAGTTATATCAAACCAGTCTAAGTTTATTAAAAGTTGAAAAAGCTAAAAACTTGCTGTTAATTGAACTTAAATACCTTACCAAAATACCATCATTATTAAAAATTACACAATATGTTTTAAGGCTAGAAAAATAATTACAATTAATGAACTACACTACAGTCATAAAAACTATTTTGAAAATTCGTCGATTTATTTGAAGTGTTTGAATTAAAAGTTTTATTTAGACCTGAGTTTCAAAACACGTCCTAAATAATTTTAACCTAGTCTAAGTTTTTTAACTAGTGTTTAGAATAAAGTTCACAATATAAAAAATAAAACAACTTATTAACTATTACTGAAATATATTTAGATATATATATTATAAGTCATCATGAATAAACAGTTAAGTTTGTTAAATGTTTTGAACTAAAATAAGCAATTAAAAAATAGTAAAACTTTTTTGTATTGAACATTACAACAAATATTTATCTGCAACAAAGTATTGTGTTAAAAAGAGTAAATGTGTAATATAAAACGAGCAAAACGGATTTAAAAAATTTAGTTAAGAGTTTTTACGATAAACGAAATAAAAAATACAAATTGCTTAAGTCAGTTCCAACAAAGCAAATAATTATCTTCTTGTAACTACAGATGATCAGAAAAAAATTGTTAACGCAAGTTATAAAGTAGTAAAAGTAATTACAAAAAAAATAGATACCGTTTAGAATTAAAAACAATTTTAAAATAATGTTTCGGCGGTAGTAAAAGATTTTGTATTTTCTTCAACTACAACAAGAACTCGTGTTTAGAATAAGTCTGAAGATTAAAAACCAGCAGGAATTTAAGTAGTTTGTTAATTAATCTATCAAGATGAGAGCACTGATATTGCTCATCTGAGAGATTTTGTTAGAGGTATTTTTACTAAATTTGGTTTTTTAGATGAGTTTCTAGGTTTAATTCAAATGCAAAGCACAACAATGGGTAAAGGCATTTTACAAGCAAAAATGCAATGCACTTACATAAAGTTTTTGTAAGTTGAATTATATGCTTCTTTTTTTTGGTATTAAACTAAATTAAATGTAATAAAAGAATTATCTTTTGTAATACAGAAATATTAAATAGATACTGTTAAGCAACTTTAAATGTGTTTAAAAAAATTATCTATGTAGTACAATTTTTGTGTCAAATCGAAATTTCATTATTTTACACGTTAAAACTATTTTAAATTTCATGGTTTTTCAAAAATTCTCAAATTCAAGGTTTTTCCAGATTTTTTAAGCATAAATTTTCAAGTTTCAAGCTTTTCCGAAAATTAAGTTTTTAAGCAACAATAATTGTTCACACCTATATGTATTCAATTAGATTAGATAATATTTTAACATATATTAGCTGCAAGACTTAAAGTTTAACATATATTATAATTTAAACCAACAGTATAATTGAACAAAACATACATCATAAGTTTGGTTTTCGACCCTTAAAGAAAAAAGTCAGCTTGAATGACCAAAAACTAGCATGATGTTTAAGAA
>NW_028139247.1:0-67468 GCF_965202585.1 Thalia democratica
TATGCTGAAGTTTTTCAATGGGTTCTTGCTTATGGTGAGTCTTTTCAGTCCAACTTGATTATCAAAAGCATTGACTTCTAGTTTCTGTAGATATTTTTTAGAAGTTCGACGAGTGTTTCGTTAATAAAAAAGAAATAAATAGTAAGCTTCTTCGATTATTATTCCAACAAAAGGTAGCTGTCTTATTAACATAGCACTTTTTAAATTAAATAAAAAATCTAAAATTGAAATATCAAAAAGCTGATGTATTTGTTTTAACAATATGATAGAGTTAATTTATAAATTCTTTTAACTGAAAAATTCACCAACTTTATTAACTTTGAGAGTTTCTTTTTGAACAAAGAATTACTTTAGTTAATTTCTTATATTTCAGTTTTTAAATAGTTTGAAGAATACTTTTCATAAACCAAGTTTGCTAATAAAATGGTAAATTAATTTAATAAAAATGAATAATTTTGTGCAAGTAAAACTTTTTAAATTTAAAAAATAAGAAAAATCTTTATTTTGCTCACTGTTATCACGTTGCTAATAAGTCTGACGTCATAGAGCTTCGTGTAAGCAGCCAGCTCATCTTTCGTGATTGTGCTGATGTTGTTTCCTTCCAAGGTTAATTCGGTTGTGTTGGACGGTAAAAGAGGAATTTTAGAGAGGGAAATATCAGATGCACATTTGACTGAAACTCCACCTTTGGTAAAAAGGAAAATGTTTTATATTCATATCATACATATACTACTAAACCATTCAAGTTGTTTTTATGTTTATCTTACAAATCAAAACAAATAATAACAAAAAAAATAAATAAGTTGAAATAAATAAATAAAAATCATGTAAATTGTATAAATATATATTCTATAATAACATAAGCTTGTTTTTAGTGAAATTCTAGCTTGGAGTATGAAAGTAACAGTAAAACAATAACTTTTTATACAACATAGTCTACTACTTATTATAAAACGTCCAATCAAAAATGAAACAAATTACCATCTTTCTTCAACAGGCAAGTGCAGTTCACTGGACAGTTCTCGACTTTGACATTTTCCTGCCCACTTTTTTCCACTACATTCTGACCATTGACACAAACAACAAACAAAACTATCAACTCAAACAGAAGCAGCTTATTACTAGCAAGCATTTCAACATTGCACTACTAATGTTACGATGCGAGCTCATTCAAATGTAGTTTCGCCTCAGGCAGCTCGTACAAGTAGTCAATGTGAAAGATATTTTAAAGTGGTTTTTGTTTTAAACGTGCGTATTTATATTACTGACGAACATTCGTGACTAATAAGTATAGCAGTATAGTATAATTAAGTTTTTAAAGAGTGTTGCTTCTATTTTAGTTAATTATGAATAAAGTTTACAGTTTTATAGAAAGTAGTAGCTGTTATTCAAAACTAAAATTTAAATTAAGCAATATTTAACCATTTTTTAAAAGTAGTTTAAGTTTTAAATTTGATTGTCTTTTTTTTTGAACATACTAGACAAAAATATTTTTAGAATTATTTGTCTAAGTGAAATATTTCATCTAGAAAAAAAAAACTTGGCTGAGATTAAAGTAAACGCGCACGAAGAATATATTTTTTAAGATGGATTTTATGTTCAAACAATGATACTTTTAGTAAATTGTACATATGTCATATCTTACATTGAAATAGTTTAAATTAAAAAAAAGCGTGGACTATTTAAAATGGTCATAATTAAGTATATTAAAATAAGTATATATATTTTTTTAACTTTTTTTGCTACAGTGAGCGTTAGAAAATTGAAGGTTTTGAAAATTTACAATCGGGCATATTTGTATATATTTTTAAATTATTATAAAAAAGATTATAAAAACAACGACCCTTGAGAACACAGCAAAGTAATAATGAAAAAATAAAAATAAACATATTTTGGCTAAAACATCCGTTAGAGTAAAAGTTCCATAAAAAAAAAACATTTTTTTCTAAGGGGCCCCACTCAAAAATTCAAACTCCAATCCAATTGATTTATTTTTTTATGGCTAAGCAAAGGAGCGTTCTCCAAAATTATTAAAAAATTTAGTTTTTAAGATAAGCAAAATAGTTGGATCTAAAGTTTGGACATTTTTTAAAAATTGCGAAAAATGCTAGTCCAGCTAAGTTAACACTCGTCATTTGTTTTAACTTTTAAAAGTACTTTAAATTTATATTTATGTTTTGAACACTTAATATGAAGTTTTGTAGTAGAAAAATGCATCACTAAATTTAACTTGAAAAAGGATGAAACTATGTCTGATACTAGTATAATGAATTAGTTATATGTAAGTATTTTGGCTAAGAATATAATTTTTTTTTTCAAGCTTTATTATACATTAAAGATTAGAGTGTAACACTATTTATTTTTGTACTGTTTTATTGTTTTATTTTTAGCATATTTTATTACAAATATAAATAAGATTTCTTAGGGTTAAGGTTAATTTAATCTAATCTTTACTCATTGATAACTATTTTGATTTTATTGTCAGTCGTATAATTTCTACTTTATTATTATTACGAAGATAATATTTTAACAAAAGTGATGTGTTGTTTGTCAGAAAACAATTTTTTAATATAAAACCTTTTTTTTTCATTCAATAGGGTTTCCACAAAACCCTGAAGGCTTGAAAAACGTTGAAGTTGGCAGCTTTGAAAAAAAAAAACAAAAAACTTTAATTTTGAACATAAATCGCTGAAAATCTTGATAAACCTCAAATTTTTAACAATTTTTACATGTTAAGTAAAAAGCATTGGGTTGACCCAAAAATCTATCACATTGATAATTTTTCTTGTAATCATCACATTTATAAAAAAAAATCAAACACATTTAAAGTAGCTTTACAGTATCTTTTCAATGTTGTCATACTAGCTAACAAAACTTTTTACCTTGAATTTAATTTTAAACTATAAATAGACCCAAAAATATGAATTTAAAAAAAAAATCGGAAGAAGTTCCTCAAAAACCCATGACAACCCTGTCTACATAAGTTTTAACAGAAAATAAAGAAAAAAAAATTTTTAGCTTGAACTTAGCTTGAGAGCGTTTATTAGAAATTTTGTAAAAATGTTCATACTTAACACCCAATTATTTTCCTTATCTTAATAGCTAGTTAAAAACTTTTTTTTTCAATTCTAGAGAATGGTCCTTTGTTTTTAATTAAAACAAATCCATTGAACTGGGGTTTGACATTTTGAGTGAGGCCCTTTTAAAAATTTAGAGTTTTTTTCTATTTTTCTATTTATACAAGCTTTTCTCCAAAAATTATAATTTTTTTATTAAACATTCTTATCATAATGAGTTTAATAATTTGTATTTTTTTGTTCAAAAAGTAGGATTTAGCTTTACTATTAGTATTATAAAATTTTTCAGAGATAAAGAACATGAACAGTTTTTGGTTAACTAGATTAAACTAGGTTAAACAAAATTAAAACTTCAACATTTTGATGGCGTGCTGAAGTAGTTGAAAAAACAAAAAGAATATATCAAAGTAAAAGACATACAGGGTTTTGCTTAAGTAAATTCAAAATTTTAAAAGCTTTAAATGTTTAGTAGATAAATGTTTATTCAACATAAGTGACTTTCTACAAGTAACTTAATTGAGTTAAATTTATTATTTAATACATTATATTTAAATTCATAGAAATTTAATTTCTAAAAATAATATTTTTAGGTCTACTTGCTTTTGCCATATGAATGTCAACTGTATGAAGACTACAGGGTTGCCAAACTTTCAGGGTACAAACTCAGCGGTCCATATATAACAAGTAGTAGTTAACTACTTGTTTCGAGAAGTACAATGAAGGAGTCAAAGATAAGTTAAGTGGAAATTACATCAAAGGAGTCAAAGTTTTAAGTGGAAAATTACAGAAAGACTTGTGCGTGACGTAGTAAGTAGAGAAGAGAGTAAAAAAATAAATAAGTTTTTCTTAGTGTGTTAAAAGGATGTTTGGGTTGTTGTGGCGGGTGTTGTTGACGGATTGGGCAAAGGGAATAGAAGCTCTGCAAAGGATAGTAGAATTGCTTGAGTTTTGTAAATTGTAACCAGCGTACAGTCACTAAGCTTAAGAAAACCTCGAGTCAGTTGTGGTAGAACTTCATCACGTTACTTTATCACATTGTCGTGTTTTGTTTTTAAATGTATATAAATTCACCATTCACTTAAAGTTGTTTTCTAGAAACTAGATTATAAATAAGCTCAATACATTAAAATTATTGATCGTTCCATTAGAACGTTTTTTTTTTATAATATTATATATATATATTTTAACTAAGATTTCATGTCGTCCAAACGCTTATCGATGGACGACATAAAACGCATGACGCGGTCGCAAACTAAAGCGAAAAGCAATAATAAGCAATTACCTAACCTAACTACGACCGAGCCATCGGTCAGTGGTTATAATGGCGTCCTCCCTACAAGCACATATGTACCACCTTTCGATGAAACAGCGAATAGCGGACCGAATGATAGAAATGTTGAAAATCAGGGCGAAGAAGGTAAAAAAACTGATACAGAAGGATTAACTTTACAGGTCAATACACCAACTTATGACGAAGCTAGAACTTTATTTAATGATCGAATTATACAGGCAAATAAAAAAACAGAAATGGATAAAATACCTTCGACGAAGTTAGAAAATGATCAAAAAATTTTTTTCAACAGAATAACATTTCGACCCAGGATAATTTAAACATTATTAAGAAAACAGACTATGAAATACAAATAGAAGAAATGAATAAATTACTTAAGATAAGCGAAGAAAACCTTAAAAGACAACAGGCGGAAGAAGAAATTCGTAGAATAAGGGAGAAAATTTGTGAAAATAATAATAAACTGGAAAATCTGATCACAAGTCAAAACTTTATACATACAGATAATAAAATGACGCATCACATCAGTAATAACATGTATGCAAATAAAAACAACTTTTGCGACGAAGATTATATGCAGAACCAAAATATTTATAATAGAAATTTTGATAATTTTAACTCAAACCATACAGTATATGGAAAATATATGGAAATGGACAGATTAATAAAAAAATTCAACAGAATAGAGAAAGTAAAAAATCATAGAGATGTATTGGGGTATTTCCAGGAAGAATTTCATCGACTTAACATACGTGATGATTACGTGAAGTATAACATACTTATCGAAAAATGGCCAACTGAGGATGTTTCGAATTTTTATAGATTAGTGGACAGGGAACATCGAAACTTCGAATCATTCTGTGATTTTTGTGTTAATAGGGACGACTCTCTGAGCGAAATTCTCAGTAAGGTACCACAATATGATGCTTCTACCCCGTTTGGTGTATTCCTCGCAGATGCAACTAAATTCGCAGAAAGCAGCAAAGTTGACCGCATAAAATTTTTCTGCTACTACTTAAGTCCACTTTCATTGAAAACAAAAATCAGAGAAAACTTTAATGAAAACTATGATATCTTCAAGAGAAGGACACAAGGTATTTGGAATTGTCAAGAGGAAAAAATACCTTCCAATCCGGTAAATTATGATAGAACGCCACGAACTAATCAAATTTATAGTACAAATCCTAGAAGGTATAACAATCGAAATATCGGACATAAAAAACAATAATTTTAATTACAACAATAACAACAACGGAAATTTTAGACCGTATCGAAATCATCAAATTCCAGATTTTTACTCACACAATAAAAACAATAACAATAATTGGAACTATCAACAAACTAGTGCAAAACCAAATCCGTTTACAAACCAGGGTGACTTATGCTATCAACATTGGCGATACGGAAAAGAGCTTACTCTTGCAATAGAAAAGATTGTAAGATGAATCATCTAATTTCGAATCACCAACAACAGAAAAGTTGCAACGTTGCTGTTATGCAAACAGACTTAACAAAGGACAAGGAAACTAAGTTATACGACGAAGATAATAAAAACTGCAGTTACAAAGCAATACCAGTGGATAACACAGAAAATAGTTTTGTAAATCAAAAGAGCTCATTAACTGTAAGCATGAAAGGAACGAAAGAGAATAATATTCATGAAAGTACAATGCCTACATGTTCGGGAAATACAGATCAAATAAACAACAATCTAGAAAATATTTTGAAAAAGATAAACGAATTGGTTTTGGACAAAAGTAATGTTCCGGTTAAACAATGCTCAGTTTTAGAAAATAAAACAGAAACAACCGATATAAAAAATCTTCCTAAAAACCTCCTATTCGCACTGGAAAAAAAATCGGGAGTCTTGTTATTGATCGATTCAGGTAGTGAAGTGTCTATCTTACCGAAAATGTTAACTAATGGAATAAATCAATATTTCCAGCCAAAAAGTAAAACAATAAAGGGTTTGGGAAACTCAACCATTTATCCAATAGGGAGTGTAGATGTGGACCTCAGCATTGGAAATATGCTTTTAAAAAAAGCCACATTTTGGGTTACCAAGGAATCGGGGACTATGGAATTATTGGATTAGATATACTCAAAGCTAACAAACTAATTATTTCACCTCACACTTCCGAAATTCTTGAATACAATTTAAATCGTAAAGCCAGACTATATACAGCTGGGGAATTAACCACAGCTGCTGAGGGACCATGTAACAAAATCAAAATAACTAGTTACCAAGAGAAATCGGATGACAAAAACAATATAAAAAGCATACTTGAGGAATTCAAAGAACTTACGATGGAACCAGATTACAATAAACCAGTTAAACATGGACATTCACTTGAGATAAAAGTAAAAAATCTAGTACCAAGAATGATTAAAGCACGTAAATACAACGGAATGAGACGTAAAATAGTTGAGGAAAATTTTAACGATTTAATAATAAGAGGGGCAATGTCAAGAGGACAAGAAGCAATATATGTATCACCAATTACGATGGTACCAAAAAAGGATGGAAATATAAGAATCTGCATAGATTATACAACCTTAAATGCCCACACAAACCCAATCTCATACCCATTGCCTCGCATTGATGAGCTTCCTGAGTTTATTCCAAATGGGTCAAAAATTTTTCCTGTCTTGACTTAAAAGAAGCGTACTACAGTCTTCCAATTCACCCAAACTCTCAAAAATATGCTGCTATAATTGCTCATCATGGTGTGTTTATCCCTCATCGCACAACATTTGGCCTCATGAATGCGCCGATGCGTTTTCAGATGATGATGGAAGATATTTTGACTCCTTGCACAGGTTTTGTTTATGTTTATCTAGATGACATACTTGTTTTTAGTGAAACTAAAAAAGATCACGAATTGCATCTTAGAAAGGTGCTTCAAACATTACAAGATAGTGGACTGTATTTGAACGCTAAGAAGTGTATAATAGCAGAATCAAAAGTAGACTTTTTAGGACATTCAACTGGAGCCGATGGTATAGGTGTCATGGATAGCAAAGTAGAAGCAATTATTAATTTACCGAGGCCAACAAATAGAAAGGAACTAAAAAGATTCATCGGTTTAGTCAATTATTATTACCATCACATTCCAAGATTATCTGAAATCATAGCACCACTTAACGAATTGTCTGGAGGACCCAAAGCTACTAACAAAAAAACCACTAAAACTAAATCAATTCCAAATTAATGCATATAAGGATACATTGAAGGTGTTGGCAAAGGCAGCAACCTTAGCTTATGAAGATCACAATAAGCCATTAATATTATACTCAGACGCATCCGAAACTCATGTGGGGGCGGTGTTGGAGCAGGAAGGAATAGATGGAAATAAAAGGCCTCTTGCGTTCTTTTCAAAAAAACTTCCTAGCCTTAAGAGATATAGATCTACTTTTTATAAAGAACTAAGGGCTCTGTATTTAAGTTTGAAACATTTTCAAAGTAGGATAATTGGTCGTGAACTTATTATTAGGACCGACAGTCAGTCAGTAGAAAAAGCAATCACAAATCCAATTAAAGATCAGTCACCAATGGAACAACGTTACATCGCGGCAATCAAGGAGTTTAACCCTTTTATAAAACATATAGCTGGTGCCGATAACATAGTAGCCGATATATTAAGCAGACCACCCTCATAGCACATCCATGCACATAGCCCTACAAGATAACGATCCAGACTATGTTCATAACTCAAACACAGATTTGAGCTGTTCTGACACAGATGATGATCTGACTGAAAATGAAGAAGAGTTAATAACAGCGGCATCATTAAATAAGTTAGAAATAGCCCAACTTCAAAAAAACGAACCTTTATTATTAAAGAAAGCCAAAGAATTAAAAAAGGAAATAAAATATGTGGGATCGGAGGACTTAGCAGTAATCCAAGAAGGAGATAACCAACGTATAATCTTACCCTCGATATTACGTTTGACAGCATTTGAATTAGCTCACGGATATCTACATTTGGGAGTAGAAAGATCTACAATAGCGACTGCAAAGGATTACTGGTGGCCAACCTTGA
This sequence comes from Thalia democratica, assembly GCF_965202585.1. NCBI lineage: Eukaryota > Metazoa > Chordata > Thaliacea > Salpida > Salpidae > Thalia > Thalia democratica. The sequence goes on from NW_028139247.1 coordinate 8,412, forward strand.
AGACTGACATAAAATATTGGTGTAAGAGCTGTGCCGAGTGCCAAGCTACTAAAACTTTTAGACACAATAGACCTAAAATAGGTCTGTATCCAAAGAATACAGAACGTTTCCAATTTATTCATGTGGATCTTATTGGTCCAATGAATGTAATTTCAGATGATAACAAATATATTATGACTATCAAAGACAGAGGTACCGGATTTTTGGTTACTACACCTTTACCTAATAAGAAAGCTCAGACAGTAAAAAATGCGCTGATACAATCGTGGTGCGGAATTTTTGGAGTACCACAAGTTATTGTCACAGACAATGGATGTGAGTTTAATAATAGCCTTCTCAAGGAAGTATTCCAACAATTAGGTATAGACCATCGATACGTACCACCTTATAGTCCGGAAAGTAATGGTTTTGTTGAAAGACAACACAGAAGTATTAATGTTGCATTAAGAACGTTAGTCGATAAAGAAAAATGGTCTATGCTCTTACCTCTGATAACTACATCCATTAACAACTCGTTTATTGAAGGGAATCTGTTTACTCCGTCGCAATTAGCATTAGGAACGTGCACAAATATAAGTGGTAGGATATTTTTCAACAAGGTCAGCAACAACCATAAGGAGATTGACACTTATGAAACAAATTTCTTCCTTCATACGATGTCGAATGCATATAGAAAACATAAATGCTACACAGAAAAGTATACTTATTATGAGCCTGGTCTTTTTGACTGTGAGAAAGTGTGGATTAGAAAAAAGAATAAATCACATCTGAGTGCACAATATCACGGCCCGTACCCAATACTTTCTTATTCCGATCACTCCATGATCATAGAAAAAAAATGGTAAACCGATAAAAGTCTCATTAAGAAACGTAAAAGGGTATTTCCCTCGTGAGGAACTCGACGCGGAGGGTAACAAATTGGGACCTACGGCTGCATACAATTTGAGGGAAAGAAATATTGAACTAAACTACGCAGATATAGACACTACCACATACGATGAATCCGATTAAAAGTAAGTTTTGAATTGAGAGTTGGAATTAACATTAATCAGTTTGACATGTTCAAAATATTTTATTCGTAAAATATTGTTTTAGTTAGCATGATATAAAAAAATAGTTTTAATATTAAAGCATAGCTGTGTGATTCGTTACAATAAGCAATTGGGTGCGAAATACTTATTTATTAAGATTTTTTTTTTGTGTTAATTTAGTAAGGCCTGTTTAAGCTTAAACAAGCGATGGTAATCAACTTGTTGTGTTACTTTTTCATCTTATTGCATGTAATTAATTTTTTTTTTTTTTGTCCATAATATAATAATAAAAAATTTTAATAAAAAATAAAATAAAAATAAAATAAAAATAAAAAAATATAAAAAAATAATAAAAATTAATAAAAATTTCCAAAAATCATATAACTTATAAAATAATTTTTGAATAATTAATATTATAAACTATTAATTTTAGAATAATGTATTATATTATGTATTAACAGTATCTATAAATCTTGTATCGATGTTACGAGTATAAAGTATCGATGGGTGAGTAAATAAATATTGTTTCAGATTTTATTTAACATATTATATAAATGCATAAGATGCTATAGCATTCATTTAACAACTTTGCAATATAATATGAAACTTTTTGTCAATAGAAATTAGTAAAGCATGAGAATAAAAATTAGCTTTTGAATAAAAATTTGTTCTTAAATAAATTTTGTTAATAAGTGCAAACGAATATTTTAATTTTTTAATATGCGATGTTATACACAAAGGATTTGTATTCGAAATTGTGACATTTAATTAACATGGGAATATAATTAGTGAAACAAATTTTTTTAAATTTTTTGTAGGATTTTGAAAAATAAATGTTTTTATTTTTTTTATTTTGTAATAATATTCCCAGCTGATATTATTTAGTATAAATTTTTAGCTTGTCGGCGAATAATTGATTAATATTTGTAACTATTTAGATAAAAAAAATATAATAAAATTAAAAAAAAAAAAACGCGATACTTAAAATTAGAAATTGTTAGATTAATGAAAATGTTTACACAAAACTTTTTAAATTAAAATATTTAAAAAGTTGTGGCATAAATTTATTTTGCCAGCACTTGGATCATTTAAGAAGCTAAGGAAACTTGAGTGCTTTTATTAAGTTAAACTTTTCAACTTATTCAAAATTGAATTATTTCAAGTATAGGAGTCAGGGGAATTCAATTGAACAAGAAACTGAAGATAATTAAATTTTTATCAAGTAGTTACAATTTTGATAGAAGATATTTAAGATTTTTTCTTTTGTTGTGATCATATATATCTGCTTTTCAAGAAACATTTATAAAAAAAAAATCAACTGAAAAGGAAAGCTCAGACTTCCAATTTTTTTTAGTTGCATTAGAATTATATGTAGCATACTGAGATTTTTTTGTGTTTTGTTAAATATGTATTATAATAGTAAAGAGTTAAATATTATTATATTATTTTTTTTTTATACTATTACATATTTGTAAGGAAATCTCACTACTTATGTTAACTTAATTATTAATGATTTTAAAAATGTTTTAATCTATGATAAATTATAGTACCATAATTTAAATTCTTGAGTTGCGAATAATAATCAATTAATAAAGTACGCGTTGTTTTACAACACGTCAATTTCATACTTCAATAAGGCAGTAGTTTTTACTTTTATATTAACATTTATCCTTTCTTATCGTTGGGCCTAAAAGGAGAACATGAAAAACAAAATTTTGGTGGATAAACATTTTTATGTATTTGTTTGTTGGCCATATGAAGCTTTATGAAGTATAGAAAATGGACAGCAGAGCTTAACACTATTTTAGAAAATCTATTCTAGAAATTGGGAGAGGTCAAATACATTACTTTTCTTATCGTTGGACCTAAGTGAACATGGAAACTAAAAATTATACAGAGCCACAGCAGAGCTTAACACTATTTTTAGAAAATCTATTCTAGAAATTGTGAGAAGTCAAATACAATACTTTTTCTTATCGTTGGACCTAAGTTAGAACATGGAAACTAAAAATTATGCAGAGCCACAGTAGACTTAGCGGGAAATAGTGTTAAATAGTTGATTATGAAACATTGAGGAAAATTTAAGCGATCGACAGGAAGCAGGACAAAATCTAGGATACTTATTGATTCTGCGCGTGAGGGAATATGAAAGGAAGGTCACGATGCAGACGAATAGGAATAACTTTTAGACCAGTTTTGAAGAAATCTTGTTTCTACATAATTCAGCTCATTCGGAAGAAATCAATTAAACTGTTAGTAACTATTTTATTTTTTCATTATTTAGATAATTTTTTTTTATATTTTTTTATTATTACTACTTGGTATTATAATTAAATAAACAATAAGTAGAGATGTTAAAATTTTATATTATTAAACAAATATATGATTGCTTAAATTATAATTTATAATCCAAAGTTTGAAGCTTATATGTTATTGTAGTATGTGGGTTAATTAAAATTGAGTACTTTCATTTGAAAAAATAGAGGAACATTATTAGAAACACATTAAGACACATCTAACGTTATCCTGCGTTTTAAAACAAATTACTTTACGAATAATATTAACAGTTATGACTTCACTCAATAATTATTGTTATCAATATAAACTTCGATTCTTTAAACTAGAAATTTTTTTTTTTTGATTTTTTTTGATGTGTTGTTATGTTTAACACCATAACTATAAAATATTGATACGAGATATTAAAGATGATAATAATTAAACAGAACAGTGATAATATTTATAAAATGATTTTTTATATAATTTTGACATAATGTATAGTTAGGTAACTTCGATTTTGCTTAAGTGCAATTTAATATTTATTAGATTTATTTTGTTCAAAATAATCAAAACATTTAAATGTTTTTTTGTTACTCAATATACTAAATTTTAAGTTATTTTATTTTCATATGTTTAGTTGGTAAAATAAAGAATAAATAAGAAAAATATAAAATTAAAAGATAAAAAAAAGCATAAAAAAGTTGCAAATATTATTTAATAAAAAAAATAAAAAAGTTTTGTTGTTTACATTTAACTATTTAACTATGTCATGTGTATAATTATGTCGCTATTTTTTTTGTTAGTGTGATTTTCATTAAGAATATAAGAAGTTTAGAATGTTTTAGTATATTCTAATTACAATTTGTGTATAATAACTACACAATACTTAATAACTTTAAGAATATTTATTTTCAAACTTTAAATTATTACGATACAATCTTATAGCCTAACTTTAAATCTTTTTTAACAATGTTTTAAAGATTGTTAACACAACGGAAGGAGTTTAAATTATTTAACCGCACCTGTTTGTGATAAAATTCCCGTCGTATAAAAAATCGAATTTTCTTAAGATAAAGTTACAGCAGTAAAAATGTACTTTAATCATAAACAAATAGGAGTAATGAAAAATGTACTTAATCATAAACAAATAGGAGTAATGATTGACAGTTTTTGTAAATTTACTAATTTTCAAACCCGTAACAAAATAAAACTTAAAGCATCTGATAATTTTTTATAGTTACTGTCGTAAAAGTTAAACTTTCTTATCAATTTAAATTTCAGTTGGATTTTATTTTCTTATCGATAAAATCTAAAACGTTAGGAGTAAATAACAATTGTTAAATTTTCATAACATCTGGCTTTAATTTATTTAGTATGGCGTTTGACTTTAAATCGATAACAAAACAGAACCTAAAAGTACTATGAAGTTTTTCTTACCAAAACACTTAATTTTATTAACTAATTGTCTTATTAGTCTCTTGTAACATAATTGGAAAAGAAATACTTAACTCAATTTGTTGATATATTACGTCACATTGTACGGCAAACTTCTAGTTTAATAATTAGTTTTCTCTGTAGGTTTAAAGCTATTTTGATTACTTAAAGTGATTTATATCTATTGATAAAGTTATAATGATAATTTAGTAAAAAGTTAATTAATACATTTAATATTTAACTATTGATTGCTATAATGATACAATAACTATCAAACATATTTCTGTGAATTTAGATTAAAAAACTGTTATCATTTAATTATTTTCATTAAATTATCTAAATAATATAATAAATATTTTGCTTTAATAACTTATTAATTAAGTTTATTAAAATGAATTATAAAAAAAAATAAAGTTTGAGTAGCTTTATCTATTTTTTAACAATCTTACTTAATGCCTAAAAAATTCCACTAATGTTTGCTTAAAAAGTGTATAAAAAATAGGTATATAAACTTTTGATTATAGCTTCACAAGCGGTTGTGATTTGTTTAGGTAACAGTAATGTTGATATTATGCATAAGGCATTTTATGGGTTTGAGCATCGATGTAGAAATTTCATTGTCTTAAACTACAAATTACTTATTAAGTTTATTCTCATTATGTCATGCTCAGAAATATATTATGATTTATAGTTACTATATGTATAGTCTGCCTGTTGTAGTATTTATCTTATTTTTTTTTCTTGTATATATATATTGTTGATGTTATTCATTTATGATGAAGAAATTTTGGTTTTTTAAAAAAGCGCAAAGTTCTGGTCCTTTTTTAAATTGCTAGTTTAACTACTTAACTCGTAAACAACCTCGCATGGCATGTTAACAGTGAATTTCAGTATTCATTTAATTATATTAATCTTAGTGCATCGTATATCATAAAAATAATATATATATAGTTTTTTTTTTTAAGCCAGTAGAATAACCACAAATCAAGTGTTTTAAAGTTGTCAAATCATGACATTATGTTAAACACAAAAAAAAAAAAAAAAAAAAAAAAAAAACATTTAATAAATAAACTTTAAACAAATAAAAAACTAAAAGTTAGTAGTCTGGAGGACGCAATTCTATTCCCGTGACACTACATAATGAAACTTATCAATTTGTCAATATTTTATACGAACTTCGTTGGCTGAACTCAGAAATATTTATCATTTTATGTGAGGTAAAATTTTTTAAAGTTTGGAAGGGTAAACAGCTCCAGTAATATTAACTGAAAGATAGTCGTTATGTGGGGACGAATAAGTTGATATGGAATATGTGTGGAGACGAATAAGTTGATATGGAATATGTGTGGGGACGAATAAGTTGATATGGAATATGTGTGGAGACGAATAAGTTAATATGGAATATGTGTGGGGACGAATAAGTTGATATGGAAGAAGTGTGGAGACGAATAAGTTGATATGGAATATGTGTGGAGACGAATAAGTTGATATGGAATATGTGTGGAGACGAATAAGTTGATATGGAAGAAGTGTGGAGACGAAAAAGTTAATATGGAATATGTGTGGAGACGAATAAGTTGATATGGAAGATATGTGGGGACGAATAAGTTGACATGGAACTCACCTAAATAGAAATTAATTAAACTTCTTAAATAGAAATAAAAATATTTATTATTTTATAAAGATAGTTGAAATATGAAAACATTCCGAGCTAAACTGCTCGAAAATATTTGGAAAGAAGATACTCCAAATGAAATATTTTTTTATGATGATGTTTCTACGAAAGAAATTTTGCTTTTAAATTCAAACGTCCATGATGAAGACAAGAATATACCTTTTTGCTTGACAATTCCACGAGACATCTGTCAGAAAAAAAACGACGAAGTTGAAAGGGTCATGGAAAAACGGACATTGTGTTTATTAAAAAATTGAAAAAACAATATTTAGGTTTTGTTATAAGTTTTTTGTTTTTTTATGTAATTTTTCTAATTACTTAACTTTAAATAACATTGAATTTCAATATCATAATATCTGTTATTTTTTTAGATTTAAATAGCAAATAAGCAGATATAATTAATAATAAAAATGTATGTTTAAATATGATTGTCTATGTTTATAATTACGAAACACAAGTTTATAGTTTTTTATGAATTACTGAATTAATTAAGTAGTTTTACCTCAGAAAATGTTTTGTTTTGTATTTTTTTTTAGCCATATTTTTATTCCATCCCTCACTAATTTTTTATTTTATTTTTACATCTTCAATTTAATTGAGCTAATTTAGCAAAGTAAAATTTTTTGTAGGCATATTGATTAGTAATCACCCTAAAAATTATAACTATTTTAGATAAAATTGTAATGATCTTACTTATGATTAACCCCGTATATGGAGAAGACTTCTATAATTATATAAATTCGAATGAGAACTTTAAAGAATTCTTACATAAAAATTTTCATTTATATGAATGCTCAAACAGTAATAAGATAAAAAATTTCTGCACCCATTTTAATTTCCTTTTTGAAAACGAAGTAAGTGAGAAATGCTCGTACGCAATAGGTTTTGTAGGAATTACTCACATGATAAGTTTTCAAGATATTTCACTATTCAATTTGGAGATAAAATTAAGGTATTTCATCATTTATAACCAACCGTATTTTGGAATGGTGGGAGAGACCAATTAAGCCATCGTATTAATTTTGTATATATATCAGGTATATGATTCTTTTAGAGAAATTCCATAACCATGTCACTTTAAACTCGAGCACTTGAAATTGTCAAACAAAATTACCGTGTATCATATGAAGTATAATTAATGTGGAAATTAAAGTTACTTGCTTATTATTAATTTTATTTTTGATGTTGTTATTTTTCCGCTCTCAATACTAAGATGATTGGGCAAAAAAAAAAAAAAAAAAAAAAAAAAAAATAAAAAAAAAAAAAAAAATTTGGCGAACTATTTTTTTTCTCTCCACCTCTCTCGTTTTCGTTTTGGTTATAAATAAGAAAATTTAAGCTGGAAGGTAGATAGTATAATGAAGCTGGTCATGAAAACATTATGGATAACAACACTTTGCTTAGCTATGGTCTATTCAGATATAACAAGGAAGGTATATATAGACCTTTGCAAGAATGAGGTAATACAACAGTTCAAAATTATACCCCCTGGGAAATGCATAAACAAAGGAAACACTACTAAAATATACCCAGTAAGGGTTTTTAAACCTTTTAACCAAATGTATAACTTAGGGGCAAGAGCTTGTAGAATGACAAAAGATACTTATAACTGCATACATTACCTTTTCGGTAGTAATGACGAAACTATAACTCTTAAAACCAGATAAAAAATTAAAACATTTTTTAAACATTTTAAACACAATATATTATCTTAAGATTTTTTTAATGATAAAGTTGTTACAAAAACTACTGTGTTATAAAAATATAAACATGTACTAAACTATATTAATTTAATTTTTTTTCTAATTATCTTTTTCAAAATAGCTCGTTGCAAATGTTATTAATAAAAGACCTAACTAATTAATTTATAATGCTTTGAAATAAATTTAATATGTTAAATTTTATTTGATTTACAAATTCTATTCTTATACGTGTCTTAAGCCTTCAGTATAAGTAATAATTACATATTTTTAATTGTAAAGCAAAAACGTTTATTCAACCGTGCTCATTAAAAAGCAACAATTATTTAAATAACTATGCTCCTTTTTTAAAGCAAACTATGTATTTAAATTGATAAATAAAAAATACTTGTAATCGTTATTGTAGTACGGACTTTAATTACGAGTCATAACACTTAGCTTTTTATGAGTGAAATTAATCATAAAAAATGTTTTAAAACGTAATCATTTTTTTTTCTTATCTGTAAATTCAATTCTACTTTTATTAGTTTAGTTCTTTGAATTAGTAACCACATATGGTAATAAAAATACAGAAACGATTACAACATAATTTATATTTTTATATAGGTTTTAAAATGTATCTTTTAAAAAATCTCTTTTAGAAGATGATAAATTCAACATGTTTAAAGCATAAATAGAATAATTAATATATTTTAATGAACAAACTCTACTGTCAATTTTTATGTTATCTGTTTATATTTCTAAGTATAATCTAATTATATAAAGTTTTACAAATATATTTAGTTTAATGTTAGTTATATCAATACGAAGGCATTTTGACATACGATTAATAAAAATATTTTAAGTAGTAAAACCACGTTAGTTAAAATTAATACTTTTAAAGACTTTAGAAGAAACACTTGCTGTATAACAGTTATATATAAATTTTAGTATTCATAAAATAAGTGGACAAATCTGACTTTAAGTTTTAAAAACTTTTTTACTAAATATATCTGTTTTTGTCTAAAATCGAAATTTTTTACACATAAAATCATTTGAAACTTAAATAATAGAATTTTTCGAACTTATAGAAAAATGTTTTGCGTTAAATAAAACATAACGTGAATTAATAAGATTTCAATAGGATTTAAATGCTTTAAAAGGATTTAATTGGCAAAATTAAAGTCTAGTAGGTATATAGAAACTAATAAGCTAATTAACTTTTTATAATGCAAACTAAATGTTTTACTACATACAGAATGTTTTATGTTATCTTAATTAAACTCTTAAGTGTAAATTATTAAAAAAATTAACAAACCACTACGAATCTAAGTTTATTTTCTGCTAGATATACTAATTAAGAAGGCACTTTTACAGATGAATAATCCCAAATATTTTCTGTAGCTTCACATAATTCATCTGACCATTCATCTTCATCAACATCATAACATAATACAACTTCTGAGTCAAATTGAAATACAAATATTTTACATCCAACCGAAATAGCTTCCACTCTAGGTGAACAATAATCAGGTGTTTGAAGTGTGGCAAACATATTGCTAGTTTTATCGTATACTTCACTGTTTGTATTGAAAAAACAACCACCTATTGCAAACATTTTGCTGTTAACACAAACTAAACTATGACTTCTTCTCCTTGAAATCATACTTGGCATTGGTGTCCAAACATCAGTAAAAACATCATATGATTCTACTGTACTTAAATTATTATACAAATTATCTAGACCTCCGGAAACTACAATATTTCCTTCAAATACCACACAAGCAGCGAGTTCTCTTGATTCGTTTATTTTTGCAATTTCTTTCCATTTTAACGTTTCAGTATCAAACTGAAAACAAGATAGTAAAACACCAGTCCCATAATCATGACCACCAAAAAGATATATTTTGTCAATATATGCACAAGCACAAAAACTTTGATGTTTGTTAGGTAAATCACAAACATAACTCCAAGTTTTACTAACGGGTGAATATTTTTCAACTGACTTTAAAAGATTATACTGACCCATACCACCAAATACATACACTTCTCCTTTGAAACAAACTGCTTTAGAAATATGTCGGTTTTCTAGCAATGAAGGAGGGTCCTTAAGTTCTTCTAAACAAATTCCACAAAATTCTTTTACTTGGTTAAGAGGTTTGTCTTGTCCATAACCGCGACCTCCAAAAATAAGAATATTGAAGATGTTTTGATTACACTGTCTTCTTTTTTTGCATATAGTATACTCATTCTGATTATCTCTTTTATCCAATACCTGAATACATTCGTTGTTTTTAGAAATACATGAAGACTTATTTTTGAGGTAGTTTAGTGTTCGTTCTGATAAAAAGTTAAGACGAACTTTCAATAACAGCTGTTTTGCATACTTGCTACTTTCTTCTATGTTGTAATTTAACCATTTATTTGCTGCATTATAAAGTTTAAAAGTATTTGGTTATGCAACAAAAAGTTTTAATTATTTCATAAACACTAATAAACTTTAGTTTGTAGTAATGTAAAGTTTAAAATTTTTAATACTTTTAAAAAGATTAAGTTCGTTTACAAACCAGGTATTTTTAGAATATTACTCATTTTATTATTGAATAGTTTAACTTAGTGATACAATACAAGTGCAAACTTTATAAATAATTTTTTTTAAATATACAAACCAAATTTATGAAACCCTGTAACTTTTTCTTTGCAGTTTGTTTAGAAACTGCTAGAAATTTCACACAACCACTTAATGGTAGTGATACTCTTACAAGTTTTTTTTTCTTCAAATCGATTTCATTCTGGTTGTTTTCAGCTGAGCTGACTTCAAGTTGTTTATCTACACTTCTTTTCATTATTACTGTTAATAATCTTATTTACAGTATATAAACCTACGTCTTCGTTAAAAATAGTTTAAAATAAAATTGTTACGGTCTTTTTTATAGCAATGAAATATAACATTAATTATTCTATAACAGTTAAATTAAATAAACAGGACTTCTTGTTACACAATAATAGATACTATAAAAACATATAAAAAAAATTTCATAAGTATAGTTTACTTTTAATATCATTTTATAAATATTGTTTATTTATATAAATAATTAACTTTAGTTATCTTATTCATGAATTAAATATTGTTTTGCTCAACAATTTAAAAACAATTGTGTCAACTTACAGTAATTAAGAGTTTGTTCAAAGTTATACAAGTTTATATTTTGGGCATAAAAAGTATAAAATAAAATTGTAACACTCTTTTTAATAGCTTTTAAATATATTAGTATTTATTGTTAAACAGTTAAACTAGATAAACAGAACTTCTAACTTAAGTAACAATTTCTAAGAACATAAAATTGTTTTTTAATTAGAAGTAGTTTGATGACATTTTTTATTTAGAATACAAACCAGCATTTAGTTGAGACATTATGTTAATAAGTTTAGTAGTCAGTTCTACGGTTTTTTATACTCTTTTAGAAACTCTTTAAGTAAAAAATTCTGATTAAACTATTAAATTGTCCTAAGTCTTCTTGTAAATTTTTGACTGCTTAAAATTAAGTCAACTCTGCAAAAAAAAAATACCTTTATAAGTGTTTTAATTATTTTTACAGTCTAAAATAGTTAAATTTAGCCTGAGTACTCAAAATTTACATAAAATTAAACTGTCCTCAGTTATCCTAAGTATATCAAGTGTTTTAACCTAGGATGTGATACATGAACTAAATTTTAAAGAATAAATTAACTAAATTTTTGATTAAGCCATTTTCGTTAGTGTATTTTCGTAGGTCCATTTTTATAAAGCTATTATTACTTCTGTTCTTTTTGTTTTTAAATTTTTACCCTTTTTCTTCAATCAGTCATTCAAAAAGAGTTAAATGCATTAGCAAACAAGAGGTCATAATTTTTTACTTCACAAAAAAGTTTACATTACAAAATTAAATTGTATGCTATATTATTTTAAAATTATTTCTAAAGCTTTATCAAGTTTGCTCTTGTGTAACACAACAGCTCATACTTAACAAAATTCAAATTTTACTAAATGTAGCTGTTAGTTCGAGTCTGATTTAGTTCTGATTCCATTCATTTCAGATTTAAAACTGAATTTTATATAAGTTACGATATGAGTATATATAAAATATTTGTGTTGAAACTCTAGTGAGCACTTTTTACGAAAAACCTGTACAACTTAATCAACACGAAAACTTTTGCATATTAAAACATGATCTAACATGAAACTAAAAACCATATATTTCACCTATTTGTGATAGTGTTAAACAGATTTTTATGAAAAAAAAACACATACTTAGTTGAGAGTTCGATTTCTCTTTGATGTGTTAAATATTTATAAAGTAATTTTTACTAATTTTCTTTTTAATTTGCAAAATTGAAATTACTTAAAAAAGGAAATGATATATTTTAAATAAATAAGTTAGTAAGGTCCACAAAAAATGCAGTTAAAATTTATTTTTTTGTTTTTAAAATAAATAGATTAATAGATATAGCCTAAATAAGTTGGCAAACTATTATTTAATTTCTTTAGTGTTTAGAGTGCGAAAATAACTTTTATTTGTATAAATATAAAGTACTTATTAGAAAATAAGTTTTTTTAGAAGTTTTCAACTACTTTACAGCAAAGATGTTATTTTTATTAGTTTTTACGTATAATCGATGAAATTCCTATAGGATTTGACTTAATTTTTACAGACAAAATTTTTGTTTTATCTCTATGCTACGCACTGCTTAAAAAACATGTGAACCTTATAATATTAATAACTAATAAATTAACCAAAATAAATTTATTCTCTGAAATTATTTAATTTTATTTCATTTATCTAAAATTAAGTTTAAGCTTTTAGTGATTGAAAAAAAAACTTTTTTTGTAAACAACTTTGTGTAGTTATTGTTTATTCATCTTTATAAAATAGTCATAATTCATAATTTACATGAACTAGTAGTAATGTGTTCTTAACAAATGCTATTATAGTTAACAAAAACTAGTGTTATTAATTATTGAATTCACTTTTTTTAATAAACCAAACGTTTTTTAGTTACAAAGTTATAAAATTATAGTTTAAATTTAAAATCTGGATTGTATCTTAAATTAAAAACTTGATGTAACTACTTTTAATTATAAAACAAAATTATGTGTTTAGTAGTTGTCACTTAGCAAGATTACATAAATTTATTTAATTTCTTAAAACTAACAAAAAAAAATAGTTTCTTTAATTTATGCCTGCAAGAATCTTTTTTTTTTGTATAATAAAACATGTAACAGAAAATTATGCTTATAACCCTCAAGGGGGCCATAAGCAGAATTTTCTGTTACACGTTTTGTTATACAAAAAAAAAAGATTCTAGCAGGCTTAAAATTAAAAATTTAAGTTTTATAGTTTTAAAGATTTTTAAGATTAAAATTTTAAAGAAGTTTCTGTAATTTGAATAAGGACAAATTCTAAACACATAAATTTGTTTTATAATTAAAGCAGTGTCATAAGGTTTTTTAATTAAGATACAAACCAACTTTTTAATAAAATAGTTTTTGTAATAAGTTAAATAGTCCGTTGAAAGCTTTTTTGACTCTTTTAGGAACTTTTTAAGTAAAAATAAAAATCCTGATTGAACTATTAAACTGTCTTAAGTCTTCTTAAACTTTTCTAAAAGCTAAAGTATTGAGTTAACTCTGCAAAAAAAGAATTTGGAATTGTTAATATTTTTACTTTCTAAAATAGTTAAAAATTAGCCTCAGTAGAAATTTTCTCCAAAAATTTCATAAAGTTAAATTGTCCCCAATTATCCTAAGTATATCAAGTGATTTAAACCTAGGATGCTATACATGAACTAAGTTAGTAAGAATAAGTTAACTAAATTTTTTTAAAACCCATTTCCGTTAGTGTATTTTTGTAGGTCCGTTTGCAAGAAACCAAAACTACCTCTGCTCTTTCATATTTTGAAAATTTTAGCCGTTTTATTCAATCAGACATCCAAAAAAATAAAATGCATCTGCAAACAAGAGGTCATAATTTTTTACTTCACAAAAAAAGTTTACATTACAAAATTAAGTTGTATACTTTATTACTTTAAAATTATTTCTAAAGCTTTATCAAGTTTGCTCTTGTGTAACACAACAGCTCATACTTACCAAAATTCAAATTCTACTAAATGTAGCTCTTAGTTCGAGTCTGATTTAGTTCTGATTCCATTCATTTAATATTTTAAAACTGTGTTTAGTATAAGTTATGATAAAAAAAGAGACAAAATATTTTTTGTTGAAACCCTAGTGAGCACTTTTCACGTAGAACCTGTAAAACATAATCTACACGAAAACTTTTGCATATTAAAACATGAACTAAAAACTAACGTATGTTTCACCTGTTTGTGGTAAAGTTGAACAGATTTATATTAAAAAAAAACCACATACTTAGTTGAGAATTAGATTCCCGTTTGGTGTGTTAAATATTTGCAAAGTAATTCTTACTAACTTTCTTTTAAATTTTCAAAATTGATGTTATGTCAAAAGGAAATGATATGTTATTTAAAAATAATTTAGTGAGGTCTAAAGATTAAATTACAGTTAAGATTTATTTTTTATTTTTTAAAAATATGTATATAGCTTAATTAAGATAGCAAACTTTTATTCAAATCCTATAGTGTAGTGGTCGGCAGTGCAGTAGTGGTCGGCAGACTCGGCACGGTGTTGCCGACCACTGCTATAGTGTTTAGAGTGCGAAAATAACTTTAATTTTTATTTGAATATTTTTAAAGTACATATTAGAAAATAAGTTGTTATGGAAGTTTTAACTACGTTACACCAAAGGTGTTATTTTTAACTAATTTTCACATAAAATCAGTTAGAACCCTGTAGGTTTTAATTTACTCTTTACAGAAGAATTTTAGTTTTATATCTATGTTACTTACTGCTTTAATAAGTATGTGAATCTTATTAATTTAATAACTATTAAATGAAAACAAAATAAAATCAATTATAGATGTTACTTATTTTTTATGTAGTAATTTTTTACTTTAACTATAAAATAATAACTAGCATTCAGAAAACGTTTAGTCATTATTTTTGAAAAATTATCATACCAAACATATCAGTATAAAAACATGGAATTTATTTTAATTCTTAGCTTTTTAACTTTATCATACATTTAAAACAATAATTTAGCCTAGTAGATGATGTTGTTTACATGTGTTTGTAAGATAAAAGATACTTAGACCAATTGTTTTTTTTTGTCACAAGGTATTTCAGTAAATTTTCACTCATGTATTTGAATCAAAATAAACATAAACCTTTTATTAAACAACTATAGCTAGTACCATTTTTTTTCTGACAAGTGTGATTTCAGCTGCTAAACAAAAACCATTTTATTTAGGCTTAAAAATTTACTGAAATTTAGTTTTTGATTTTGAATATTGAATAATAAATAACTTTAAACTTTGTTCTCACAAAAAAGAATTTATTTTATCTAAATTTTTTTACAGATCGACCTAACTCAAAGTTACTTTTTTTAAATACAGTCTATGTTCTATTTGATTTATTTACCATGTTTAAATAATATCATCAGTGTAATTCAATAGTGTGGCTTTAGCACCCCTATTCCCTAAATAACTTCCATCATCCAATAGTAATGAGAGTGATCTTAACTTTTCAAGACGAGTCAGTAACCGACTGCGAGACCAAAGCGTCGAGCCCCGGCCTATTGACCCGCAATGCTCTGCACTCCGTGACAGGTCTTATCCCAAAGGACCCCAAGGAGGAGGAACAACCCCAAGCAGCAATGGTCAGTCATCCACAGGCAAACGTCAGGTCACCTAGCATGACACCCCCTAGAGACCAGTCTAATCCAAGTGGTCTTCCACGACAATGCGCCCCACCCCAACAAACTTCCCCACTACTGCAACTACGGGTTTCCACCAAGGATGACAGGACCACCTAGCAACAGCTCCATCCCTCCAGCAAGAAACTCACCTATGCCATCCCAACAACAACTCCAACCTAACAACCTAAAGATGGGCTATTCCTTCCAAAACAACACTAAGCAGAAATTCCCACCTCAACCAAGACCAACCAGAAATACCTCAGACGGCTTGGTTACCGTCCAGCAAACGAAGTGTCAACATCTTCAAATGAACCAAAGATGATCCTCCACATACAACAAACAGCGTTAGGTAATGCAGAAGAACCTGATGAGAACCCACGTTCTAAGCAATCACGGCGAGCATCCCAGGGCCAACGTCAACGGTCAGCGCCACCAAAGCCAGCAGCTCCACGACCAGCGCCAACAATCAGAGCCACTTTAGCCAGCACCACAACGGGCACTCCCAACGGTCAGCGCAACTTGAGCCAGCACAAGAACAGTTAGAGCCGTCTCTACCCTCAAAAACGCAAGCATTACCTGCATCATCAGACGAAAACGCTGGGACAGAGCCAATCATGAACGGCAGCACTCCCTTGAACAAAATGAAAAAGTGTAAGTCCCCATACATTACCAATCACAACAAAAACAGTGATGAAAAAAGTGTAAATAAATGGACATTTTAGCTGACTAAATTCCCTGCACCTAACCCAAAAAACCTGCCACAAAATCTCTTATTTGTGGCAGATTCAAACACGAATGTTATCTTCTTGGTTGACAACGGATCTGAAGTTTCAATCCTGTCAAAGGAATTGACTAATGGAATTAATAAATATTTCCGACCACAAAGCAGATCCATCCAGGGGTTTGGTAACAAGACAACCCACCCAATTGGTAGCGTGGATGTCGAGCTTCACTTGGGAGAATTAGAAATCATCCACCACTCATTCTGGGTTACCCAAGCGACACGTCACTTCGGAATAAGCGGTATGAATTTGCTAATAAAGAACCAACTTGCAATCCTGCGATCTACTTCTCATTTATGCAAGATGGGTTCAGGAAAATCAGCTAAACTGTTTGCACCGGCGGATTTGCCTGTCCCGATAGTTGTTTCAATCAACCACATAAACATGGTTGGTGAAAACACGGCCGCACTAGAAGAAAGATGCAAA
The DNA here is from genome assembly GCF_965202585.1 of Thalia democratica. Taxonomy (NCBI): domain Eukaryota; kingdom Metazoa; phylum Chordata; class Thaliacea; order Salpida; family Salpidae; genus Thalia; species Thalia democratica. Next base: position 25,527 of record NW_028139247.1, read on the forward strand.
AAACTGTTAATGAACTTACCTAAAATTACAAGAAAGCCAACTTACCACACAAAGCCGAAACACAACCAGGAGCTCGAAATTGTACTCGACAATTACAAACCTACAATGGTCAAAGCCAGAAGACCTGGTGGCCGACGAGCAGCCATACAACATCGTAAACAACAACGACAGAAAGAAAGAAATGAACATTATGAACCCTCTCTATTCCTATGTGAAAAAGTTTGGGTGAAGCGTGCCAACAATAAGAAACTATCCACAATATATCATGGGTTATACAAGATGCTTCATGCCTCTTAACATTCAATATTTATTCAAAAAACCGGAGGGGTAGTAAAAGTGTCAATTAGAAATGTTAAAGCATGTTACCCAAGAGAGGAATTAGAAGAGAGTAAGAATGATGAAATTCCCGAAAACAGGTATAATTTAAGGGAAAGGAATAAAGTGATTAACTTGGATAAAGTAATTAACCAAAAGGAAGGAAGCAGTAGCGACGAAACTAGGGGAGTTAAGTTTACAAAACTGGTTGACAATTGCTACACTGGGGAACCGTTAGTTCTGATTGGTAATCAACAGTTAATTTTCACTAATGATTTTTTAAAACACCTAGAGGCTGCTTGCGTTTTTTAAATTACCGTTAAATGACTAAACTTTTAAAATTATTAAACTTTGAAATTAATGGTGTTCATGAATTGATATTTATGTAAACAACCATTGAAAATTAGTCTTTTATTGACATATATATATACTTTTTTTTGTTACTATCTTAGCTAAATATAGGTAACGTGTGATTTGATACATCACAGTGAAAAGCAACAATACAACTATCACATGATAGTAGATAGCAATAACACAACTATCACATCATAGTTGATTTCAATAATACAACTACCACATCACAGTAGATAGCAACAATACAACTATCACATCACAGTAAACCACAACACCACAACTAACACATCACAGTAGTTTGCAACAATACAACTACCACATCACAGTAGAATGCAACAATACAACTATCACATCACAGTAGATAGCAACACTAAAACTATCACATCACATTAGATCCCAACACTACAACTATCACATCACAGTAGATAGCAACACTAATTGCATTAAATTAACTTCATATGAACATATAAATATGAAACTTCTGGTAAATTTATTGATGAAATTGTATGAGGTATTTATTACAATATATTCATTTTTAATTCTATACGATTAAAAATTGAACGTAAAAAATTAGAATCTTCAACAAAACTACTATATATTTATTTTTCTTTATATGTATCTACAAATTGTAATCTATGTAAATGGTTTCTTAAGTCATATCACATAACAAACAGCTTATTTATAAGCATTAGTATTAAAAAGTGTCTTTACCCTCAAAAATAAATAAAACTGATTAATTACTCAAAAAATACATTGTTAAGTTAAAAAAAATTATTTCTAGTTTCCTTCCACTTAAGTATGTGTTACAGTAGTTGTTTTTTTAAATTTATTACATATAAAATAAGTTTATATGCAAATTCTAACAAATTTGAATAGAAAATAAACTTTATTGCACCTAAGCGTTAAATTCTTAGCGGGCTTGTTCTTTTGCATTAATGTACCACAATATAAACACTATCTATAAAGTAAAAATTGCAATAGAATGAACATTTAATAAGAACCAATATATACTATATAACAAGTTAGGAACATCTTTATAAAAAACTAGGCCTAAAATGCACAATTATATTTGAATAAAATGCACATTTATCATGCTATCGAATACATCGCAGGCCACAGACTTCTGTTTGGGATCTACAAGATTATTCCATCCCTACTTCACAAAACTAGCTCAATATTACATGTATTAAATCGATAACTTTTTTATTTAACAATCTCTACAATGTACATTCTTATACTAGCGACAGTCTTACATAAGTAAATTACTAATTGACGTTTATAATTGGCGAAAAATTATAAATCTAATATTTGGAAAGAAATGTAATTCTAAGTTTAAAAAATCATCTTCAAAGACAATTTTTGCAGTTTTAACAGCTTTTACGTTCAAAACATTGTTTTTTTCAACATTATGTTGTACTTAAATATTTTTTTAGGAATGTAGTCAGAAATGAAATGTCAAAGTTTTAAAAATAAGTCACCAAACTAGTAGTCTTGTGTTTATAATTTAATGGTATGATTTTTTTTCAAAACTTCATTGGACAACACTTGTTCAATTTTTTCTTATAACTTAATAAGATTGACTTGTATTTTTGTTATCAAATCAAAAAAAGCCTGTTATAATTAGATTACCAATTTTAAAAACTATTGTTTTTAGTTATAATTGATACACATTTTCAAAAATTATTTTAGGGGAAATGTTTTTAAGTATTATTTTAATCGAAGAATGTATATACTTAAGCCGATCGCTTTTCAACCGAGCATAATTTTTTATAAAAATTTTTAGTTAACTATATAAGATATGGATTGTGGTAAACTATGTTTATTGGCACTACTCATCATAATTAAATCCTACCTTATTTATTTACTGTATTTACTATATATACGAGATTAATTAATCAAGATTTTTATTTGCATAACTAAGTTTCACCCTTTAAGGGATCTTCAGTTACAATTTAAATCTGAAAAATAAAAGTTAAACAAAACATTGAAGATACATTAAAGTAAAACAGAACATTTTTAATGTAAATAATTTAAGTACCATAACAAATAAATAAAAAGTTGAAGTTGAAAACTTCAACTACGGTATTGAACATGAAACTACTATATTTAAAAACACACAAACAGTTTAAAGTGAATAAAAAACTAAATAAGTTTACAAATTACCATGCACAACGGAATTTGAATAAAATTATGACTTGATAAACTACTCGCTGGCTGAACTTAAATCGAACTAATTTGAATATACATTGAACATTTTTTTGAACAATATCGCTTCTATAATTATGACGTTACTAATGTATATTTTGAATTAAGTTAATGCCATTATTTAGTTTTTACAGTTTAAAGTTTGAGTTTTTTTAAGTTGTATAAGTAGGACTAAAAACATTTTGCGCAAAATAAATTAAAATGAATTTAAGTAAATAAAAACAAGATAAAATGACATGCAAAACTAACTAGCAAGCGCTTCAGTCTTAAACTGGAATTTTTCAAGTGTCGATAATTTTGAAAAAATGAGGAAACATACAGCGTAGCGGACGACATGTTTTACACTGCCTTCACCTCGATAGCAGTGAGATTTTTCTTGCAAATTCCTTCTTCAAATGCATCATCTAAGCTACCGAAAGTAAATATCAGAAAGGCTCTCCGCTACTCGTTCAAGTTCAACAAGCTCGAGATGAAAAGAAGCTGGAAAAATCTTCACTTTTCTAAAGAGTGTTTTTTAATAATCGATTGTACAATTTTTTTGTTGTACAATCTTTAATGGCTACAGTTATGTTTTTGTATTATAGTTACAAGTTTTTATTTTGTAACTTTGATTACAAAATGCTACCATTTGCAATGTTTGAAAATTTTTTTTTGCTTTAAATGTGAAATATTACTTTGAAAACTTTTGCAAGCAATTTTTGAAGGAACCTTTTTTGTTCGCTTGTGTTGTACAAAACACTAAATTTTTATTTTTAGTAATATAGATAAATTTGTGAAACTTTTAGCTCATATAGATTCGATATAGTTTCGATTATATAGATAAGTTTGTTATTTACAATTTTTGTACTTTGTTATGCAAAAAACTCAGCCTATAATTAGTTTTTTATAACTAAAAGACATGTGAATGCTTAAATTAAGTTAATTTTATTAAGAAAAACTTGCATGGTTTTTCATTTTTGTAAAATTTTATTGGTTACTTGAATAGGATTGGTAGTTTAATATTTAAATTAGGATTCATAATTGTACAAAAAAAAGTAGGCTTCTTAAAAATATTAGTAACATATTAAATTAATAAGAAAGCAACTTCACGTTAAATTTTTTTTTATGGTTAAAATATTTTTCAAATTATTTATTTTGAGTTTATAATAAATTATGAACTTGCTATATCTCCATTTAACTATATTACAATTTTTCGCCAAGAAACATCGTTAGTTTTAATGATTTAAGTACTTTTAATACTGTTTTTTCATTATTATGCATTGAATTAGTTTAGACCAGATATTTAAAAAAATCGTAAATAAATTAAATTTCAAACATTTATACATTTATTAATCATTTAATTAGTTCTAAGAAAATGGCAAATTTTATTTAAAAATTTTAATCCACAACATTAAATAATAATTTAGCTAGTAAAAACTACTCGTTTTGAGTTTAAATCAAAAGAGGCCTGCATCAAAAATAAACCCCTACAAATGTTGACTTTTATTTTACAAACAAGGGTACATTTTGTAAACCAATAGAAAATACTGCTTTAATAATAACAAAAACATTCCATGCTGAAGAAATGCAAAAAGAGTAAATTGACTTAATAAGAAAAACTTGTGTGATACGTTAATTTAGATGTGTGCTTATAATTCAAAAATATTTTTTTATTACAATCTGTACAAAAATAAATGAGTTTGTTGTATCGGTAAATTTGGAGCAAGTTAATCTCATAGCGAGGTCTTACAGCAACAATTCGGTTGCAAAAGTCTTTAAATTATACCAGGGTCAGCAGGAATGTTCGTAGTCGTGACCTGAGTTCGAAAATAATTATATTTGCTGGCTGCAGTTATATTTTAAATTTTTACTTTCCTTATCGACCGGAGATGTCTAATGTAAGTTTTTCATCTTCCCTATCTAAGACTATTTCTGCCAAAGTATGTTAAAAACTTGAAAAAAATCCGCAAATTATATCTATATGTTCGCGGGACGCAGTTTTACCTTTTATTAGCCGCATCCCAATTATAATAACAATATGCTCGCGGAGGCAGTCTGCTTACCCATCTTATATAAATTTACTTAATAATGAACAGCAAAACTCTTATATTCCTTTTATTTTCTCTATAACATCTAAATAAGCTCTCATATTAAGTAATATTTAACTCCAAACAAAATTATCTTTTTTTTTCTATTTCATTAAAGTAAATTGGTATTGAGCTGAAAACGTTTACATAACAGGTTTATAACTGCTCACAAACAACAATCAAACAGTACTTAACCACTAACTCTATTTATATTTAATTGAATAAATAACGAATATAAGATCACTAAAATTTCAAACAGTTAACTAGTAGTGGTCTTATGTGCTTTCTTCCAAAATATATTCGTACAGCACAGCGGTTCCGCTTGTGCCGTACTGGCAAGTAGCGGTGAATATTTGTCCCCTCACCCTGTCGTATATGAGGCAGTAGTCTTTGTTGTTGCCGTTGACGTCTTTCACCCACCAATTGACTAGGTCCGCTCGACCGTCGAACGGTTCTAGTATTTTCCTGAGTTTAAATTGTTTAAATGTTTTTATATGTGATGCAATAAGTATGGTTTACTTACTGGACTACGTTTTAAAGTTATTTCTTGTAAGAATATGTTTGAGAGTTTAATCTTAATATTGTTTTGTGATTTCCAATTATTTAAAAAACATTTGAGTTTCCTAAAACCTAACCTGAGATTGTAAATTGACTCTGAATATATTTTCATTGCCAGTTTATTAAAATTTTTTGTACAAGCTTCAAATGTTCTGCATGTCGTCTCCCATGGTTTCACAATCTGCTTAACATAGTTAAATTTTTGTAGAGACAAAATTAAAAAAAATATTTTAAGGACCATGTACAAAGCTTATTGAAAGTTTCCTAAATAATATTTAAAATAAGCTTACATATTAAATGAGTTACTTATACTTAAAAATATGAAAAATAAAGTGAACCAGCATTTAATTTGTTAACTAGTTACTAACGCAAAGTAAACTTAAGTAACTACTTTAAGATAACCAACACAATTTTAAAAACAAAAAATAATGTACAAATTATGTCTTCATTACTTATTTAAGAAATATGTTTTCAACAAAACCGAAGTACAAACATTTTTTTTGTTAAATGTCTAAGAACCTATAGAGATAATTAATAAGCTAAAAGAGACAATGGTAAACTTAATCTTATAAAGTTATAAACATCATACTAAACCGTAAGTGAATTTAAAAAACAAATCTACTTTATTGGAGGCCTGATAGTCTTAGCCTTTTATAGCTGCTTCAAGTACATGCAGTGATTCCGATACGTTTGAGTCAGTTTTTTTACTTAATTTTGTTAATTTAAATTATTTAATACCCTAATTATAACCCTAACTCTTAGTCTTACCAAAACCTTTATCCTAATTGTAACAGTTTTTACAAAATAATAAAACTACATCAAGTAGTCAAATGTTTTACCAACAATAATACACTACAATACGAGAATTGACGTCATTAACCCTATATCCGGTTTTTGTGCTTGAGTCCTCCACGACGGTGAAGTTAGTTTTGAAGGTAGAAAGCTTGTCGAAGTTGGTGTCGCGAATGTTGGTTTTCAAGTAGTTGTGATCGTGGTAGAATTTGTACTTTCGGTCGCGGCGGTCGTTGGTCACGTTGGAGATGGGGCTGTACGGATGAACGAACTTCACTTTCCATTCGTAGCCTTGATTGCGTATGTTGGTTGAATTAATAAAAAAATACTAAACTTTAGTTCGAAGATTGTGTGCAGGAAACTCTTAGTTATCAAAAGTATACTGTTACAAAATATTAAAGCTGTTAATTTATTTAATTCAACATTTTGCAAAGTTAGACCTATCAACGTTTCTGTATAATTCAAAGCTACGTTAAGGTAATGTTGTTTTAGATGATATAGGTTGATACTAACTGGTATAAACTTAACAATAAATAATTTTTTAGTTTTATACGATATAAATAAAGTCTTTGAAAATTTTCTAGTCGACGAGCTAAACTTTGCATAAATTTTATCTTACGGCCAAATAAGTTAATAATAAATATTTGGTGGCACTATAAAAAATATAACAACTATAAAAGATAATTTTAGTATTATTTTAAAGAAAGTTTGTATTTAATTAATTCATTTTATAAATACTACTATGTATTACAAATAAAACTGAAAGGACGTCAAAAAATATATGTTACAAAATAGATTTTTTTTCTACTTCGTACTTGTTATGTGCTTATTTTAAGCGAACTATATGTCGTTGGCCGGAAGTGTTCTTTTTTTGTTCGGGCAAAAACTTGGATTCGCACCGCGGGACGTACTGTGCTCCTCCTAACATAAATACTACTAACTACAAAAGTCATAAAACTTAAGTATTTTATTAAAACTAAAAACTAAACATGAATATCTTAGATAGACCTTTCTTTATTGATATAAAACACAAAACACCACATAAAACCTATCATCAATTAAATTGAATTAACTCAAAAGTCTTTTTAAACGTGCGCGTCTTATTTGAATAATAGTAGACTAAAAAACCACATAATTTAGCTACAAGACACTAATCCTAGCAATTGCACCAAACTACTGAAACACTGCGAACAACTGTTTAAAAACGTTTTTTTAACACGTTCTACAAAACAATTGACATGGCCGAGAACTTTTTAATTTTTTTTCACATGCGGACACATACCGTGACAGTAGTCCCAATAGCCGTAACGAAGCCTGCACCATGGCTTGTAGTGTCCGCTTCCTCCGTCGTAAAGGTTGTCCCCGGCCTTCTTGTCGTCGTTGATGCAGAAGTTGTACTCTTTGTTGGGAATCTCCGTTTTGGATGCCGACAAGTCACAATATTCTCCGTCATCGTTATTCACCGAGTAGTCGTATATGACTGCGGAAAAAACAGTTTTGAGGTTATTTAAGAGTCGCTTCAAGGCGTAGATGTTAGAAACGCGTCACTTTTGCACTTTAGTTATAATTTAAAAGCCTTATTTTAAAATGAATCAGGAAACTAGATTATTCTTTTTTTAGAAAAAAACGTTTAAGAAAATTGGTTTAGATTAAGAAAGTTCTTAGTTAGAACACTTAAAGCTCGTAAATAAGGAACTTCTAATCCAACAGCTCTAACATGGAGCAAAATGATGTTTAATGGTTTTTGAGGATGTTGTAGATCTAATATTATTGCAACCTTAATGTAGAACCGTTTTAAAGTTGTTTTAGTTTTTAACTAAAACTTAATATTGTTATCTTTGAAGCTCGAAACATGAATACTTACAAATATTATCGTTAATATATAATAAAAAAAGTTTAAGTGTTTTTACGCTTAAAAGTATCTTAAATATTTTAAAATTTTATATTTTTAGTTATTTATAATGAAAAGTTAAGTCTAAACTTACCAATAGCATTTGATATTCTGCTAAAAATTGCTAAAGTCTGAAAATATAAAAACTTGTTATTCTGCTTCAATATTCAAGATGACAACACAAAAGTTTCAGAGTAAATTAAAAATTTATTTTATTAAAATTAAGTTTTAAATAATTTCACATATGTACAGACTTTTATAAGATATTGATCAATTTAAAAATTATTTTGTATTAGCTACTAGTTTATAAATCGTTAATTTTTAAATGACTACTAAATATTTTAAACTTTATAAAATAAAGATTTTAAACGAACCATTAAAAGAAATAAGACAAATTTCATTTTTTGTTTTAAGTTAAGTTCCACCCCAGTTTTTTTTAAATATATTAAACGAACTTAGCTGTGCTTATATACAATATGTTTAAATAATTTACTTAATTCATTTTCATTTTACATTTCATTGTTTACCAAATTTAAAATACTTCATAATTAGCAATTGCGAGATATTTTTATGTTCAGTAACTGAAGGTTAACTAACTAAAAACAAATTGCTTAGCTTAAAATCATTTGTTTTTAGCTAAATACAAACTTTTATTTAAAACTAAAAATATAATAATCTTTTATAAAAATTTAAGTTTATTTATTTAGAACAAGGGTTTGTTTAGAATGGTTTTTTGGAACCTGTGCTACCACAAAATAAAAAACTTTTTATTAAATAAAATATTTGTTAATTCAAAAAAGTAATTTTTCAAGTATATTTTATTGTACTTTCCTTTCTAAAGTTTTTATCTTTAAATATAAAAAATACATTTTACTTTTGTGTCGTGCAGTGTATAAAAAGTAGTTTGTTGTAAAAATAAAGATGTTTTACTTTTGTGTCGTGCAGTGTATATAAAATAGTTTGTTGTAAAAATAAAGAAGTTTTACTTTTGTTTCGTGCAGTGTTTAAAAGTAGTTTGTTGTAAAAATAAATAAGTTTTACTTTTGTGTCGTTCAGTGTATAAAAAGTAGTTTGTTGTAAAAATAAAGAAGTATTACTTTTGTTTCGTGCAGTGTTTAAAAGTAGTTTGTTGTAAAAATAAATAAGTTTTACTTTTGTGGCGTTCAGTGTATAAAAAATAGTTTGATGTAAAAATAAGAAAGTTTTTCTTTTGTGTAGTGCGGTATATGCACTACTACAAATCAGCTAAAATGAGTTTAAATTTAAGCTTATTAATGATGTCAAAATTAACTCATAATTTGTTAACTTAAAAAAAAGTTTACTAAAATGCACAAAACTTTAAATTGAAATAGCTAGCATAACAAAATAAGTGATGTTCTTGACTACAAAACCAATTTTAATTTTTTAAAAGTTATATACTAAAGTTGAAGTAAACTTATTTACTTTTTAAGTAAATTATTTTGATATAAACGTTTAGTTTTAATTTCTAACTGTTGAAAACTGGTATATATACAAATAAACTACCCCGTGCTTTTTAAAAGATTGAATTATTTTTTCTAATCTTTTACTCTTATAGCTTAAAAAAATATATAGTTTCATTAAAACTAAGGAACACTTTATCGTTATAGTTACATTTCAATATTTTTAAAATGGTACTTAACTTAAACTTTTTATGTTAGTTTAATATTTAATTATACTACAATTAGACTAATGCTAAAACCATTATCGTTTTTTATTAGTTTTTGAACTTTTATGAGCTACAACAATTTTTTTAAAACTAAACACTGTTAATTTTTAAGTTGCTTCCCTAATTTATTTTACACTATTTAAGTTTACCTTTTATTTATTGTTTATGTTTCAAGCTTATAACGTGTTTTTGCATTATCAATCAAAAATTAAGATCTTCTATCACTATTAACTGATTTAAAAGTATTAACTATTTTGATTAAAAACGTTTTATTGCTGTCTATGGCGTATAATTTTTTATTGTCGTTTGACCAACAACTAACATCTACTAACAATATTTGCATACAAATCAAGTATTAATTCGTTAAAACTGTTTTACACTAAATAAGTTTTAACTGGTAGCTATTGCCTACAAACCTCATCTTTTAAACTAAATGACTTCAATGTTTTTTCAAGCTTCTTTATTTTTTTAATGAGTTCACTGAGTGAATTACTACGTATAAAACAATTTAGAAATCTTAAAAAGATAAAAATGTGAATATTTGTTTAGTATTAATTTTTTGAATGATTACATATGTTATTACAAACAAACACTTCAAATTTAGGAAAGCACTTACAATGTTTGAATTATACTTTTTAGAAGTAATATGCTTTTACATTACTATAAAACATACTTTTTTGTTTATCAAAAAAAAAAGTAGTTTATCAGTTTAATCTAAAAAAAGTTTAAAACTAAAAAGAAAAACACATGATTCTTCATACAAACAAATCACATAGTTTGCTTAAGCTAAATTAACAAAAGCATCTAAAAAAAAACTTTAGTTTGTGTTAGTGCTTTAGTAAACCTTATATAATAGCAATACACTTTTTAAAGCTTAAAAATTTTAGTTTAAACGGTATTGTTTACACGACTCTTAAAATAAACTCTTAATTTTTTGACCTGAAACACTAAATAAATGTTCTATCCTAAATCAACTTGATAAGTAATAAACTTAAACTGTGTTAAGTTGCAAATTATTTGAAACGAATATTCAGTTATTAATTCTAATATCTTTTGCAAAAACTCTATTTAAAACTGTAGGCTTAACTTGTTTTTGTAATACTTTAAATTGTTTTTTTTCACATGTTTATCAATAGATTTTTGGATATTCATGCCTTCTATGACTAATATTTTTCATAATGTTTGTGTGGATATCTAAATATATCATTTACATAAAATATAAATATTGACCTGTTAACTTATTTAAAATTTGTTGTTTTAAATTTTATAAAAGCTTTTTATTTAATTTAAATTTATAAACTTTATCCTAAAAATCACTTAGTAACGAAGCCGTTTTAACTCATAGTCCATTAATTTAGCTGTTAATATGTTTTACTTGTTATCTTAATTTTACAATAATTAAAATAAAAAAATATTTTTCACTTTATTTTTGTTTTTATAACAGTGTTTTAAACTACACAAATTGTAAAAAAAAAGTCACCTTTTGCAAATCTACGCACTGTTTTGGTTACGCACTATCGTATAGTTACGCATTTTAGTATAAAAAAAAATAATTTGAAATTTTTGTCAACGATATTTTAAAGGAACGTTTCAAAAAATTTTAGGTGGAATATTAAATAAATATATGAAAAAATATATTTTTTAATGATGTTTTTTGATTTTTTAGTATGTGCTTATCATTCAAAGTTTATTGAGCTCTGTGATTTTGATTTTTATGTTTTAGATATCTTAGCCGCCGTATATCCTACTATATAAACAAAGTAAAATGTTCAATTCAAGCTTTATTTTAACTCATTAAATTTTATAACTTTACCTAGTTTGTTCCTAACTTCCTTAAGATTAAACTTCTCTTTCATGGTATTAAAGAAATATTTTACTTTTGTCTATCAAAAGTATACCTTGTCAACTCATAAAACGTTTTTATTTTAACTTTTTATACAATCAAAACTCAAATGAAAACTGTTTATGTAAACAACAAAAGTGATAAAGTCTAAAAATTATATTTTATGGAATATATTTTAATATATCAGCTAATATTTGCTACCTCTCGTTTAGTTAAGTTCTTTTGCTAGGGACTTAATGTGTGTAAATTAGCAAGAGATGACTGTATATTCTTTTTTGTTACTTAATAACTGTGTACTTAGAGTAATTAAAGAATACAACATACTTTATAGAAATTGACAAAAAACCAATATATAGTCAAACAGTTTATTGTCATGTGTAACGACTCTTAAAAACTGTTTTAAGTTTTCTGACTTCTGATGTTTTTAATTGATTTCGTTCGTTCTTTTGGTTTTTCTCATTTGAATTATCCCCTTTGCTTTGCAAAATAAAGCAGTAGTTTTTTTATATACTCATAATTTCAAAAAAATAAAATAATAATATATATACAACTATAATAACTTTTACAAAAGATCTAGTCAGATATTTCTGTTAATGCCTTGCAAATTAAATTTATTACATTTTTATTTGACTTCTACTGAATATTCCTACATATTTTTTTTTCAATATATTTACGCTTAGTTCACAATTTAAAATAACATAAACAATATTTAAATGTTTTTAAGATGTTTAAAATGCTACTTAGAATTTATTTTGAAAATAAAAATAATAAATTATATACGATTCGTCTAATTATATCTATTATAGTTTTCTTTTAGCTAGTGTTTTACCAAATAGTGCTGCATCTGACAAAAATTTGCTAAGACCTTGATTGAACCAGTTTTTTATAAAAATAATATTTCTTCTCTGTCTAAAAGAAATTTTAATAATAAAAATGATCACATGCTTATATACTTATATGACAATTAGAAGTGATACTATGTTAAAGTTGTTATGCCGGGTGCGGAATTTAAACTAACTAATTTTTTGATCTAGATCTTAGCAAGTTATTCCCGGGAATATCCGGGATTATGGTCAGGTAGAACACTACTTACAATACAAAGCAAAAGTTAAGTGTTGAAAAAAAACTTTGGGCTCAATTTCATTTCAGTGTCGTTTGTTTGCAATCGGTTGCTTTTTGTACTTGTAAGTCCGAAATTAACGACATAAATTGCTACTTAATTATTTAATTCAACGTATAGTATACGAAGTTAAATAATTTAAAGTCAAAACTAAAACTAACTTTGAGTAGAACAAATTGTACTTCCGGATTTTTTTAAGAGAAACTGCGCAAATTTACAAAAAAGTATATTAAAAAATCGTTCTGATTAGGACAAAATCGCTACCTGTGTTTAAGATTTACATATAAAAAATAAAGATAAACAAACAAGATATTTTTCTACTCTTGAGGTCAAAGCTACAAGTTTTGTTTGTAACAAAGTGTTATAAAACGTGTACAATTTCAAGCAGTTGCAATTCTATATGGTTTAAATTATTTGAGGTAAAACGTTGAAAAACTTATTTTGTGATGTATATTTTACTTAAAGCAATATTTAAAGATAATTGAACAATTTAAAACTACTTATCAGAAAAAACTAAATACTATACATTTAAATTAGTTTAGCTAAAGTGAACATTTTTAAATATTTTCCTAAATTACTATCTATTACTTATATAAAAAGTCTGGAATGATCACTACTTAAAATTATTTATAGTTATTAAAAATAACAACAATAAATAATTTCATAAAAAACTAAATTTTCCCATTCATCCTTCTTCATTTGTATAGCAAATATTACTTTGATCGAACATTGAACTTTTATTGTACTCGACTTTCTTTAAGATCTTAAAACCATAAATAGAAGAAATGAGAAATATTCGAGTGTGTCATTTGCGTCAACTGAAACATTACGTTTAAAAAATTCACCACATTAGTTTCCATACTATATTTAAAAGTTTGGAGGTCTTTCATAATTTCGTCAGTTTCGATTGCTTAATTTTCATCAAATTCGTTTAGTTGTCTGTTAGAAAATCAGCATAAGAGTTTTAGTCTGTAGTCTGGACGGTATTGGAATTTTGTGTTGTTTAAAATTGCTTGTGTATCGAAGAATTGGAGAAATGCACTTTTTATGCACTCTAGGATATTAATTTAACAAACTTTTTATTTTTTAAATTTCTCCAAAAGATTTAAGAAATTCAAAGTTGTATTGTTTATTGAACAAAATATAGTTGTGGTTTTAGGCACAAAAATGTTTTTAAGGAATCTAAGCAACAGCTGCATATAGTTTTTGTCATACTCTTAGCTCTAGAATAGCGACAAGTTTTTTTGTCTGCAGCAGCTCTGAGTCTCTCTGACTTATTTTTTTCAGCAAGAACTTGTTTCATGTCATCGTGTCCTTAGTTCAAAGTTTCAGCATAAGTTTTGCGTCTTTCTCCAGTTTAGGCATGTCTACACAATATAGGTTGTTGATTAAAAACAGTATACGTGGCCTCTTTAATGGTTTAATCTACTACACTGGAGTCTTTAGATACTGAATTTAACGAGACGTGTTGTAAATTGCGGTGCAAAGTTTGTAAATTTTCCTTTTACTTATTTTCAGCAAAAAAAAACATTTTTTTCGATACCATGTCTTTGTTTCATGTTTTCAACTTGAGCTTTGACTTTTTGAAGTTTGTTTTATTATGTAAGAGTTGTATGCAGGAGTGCAATCCTTTGTGATGTGGCTGTTTAGAGGTACCAGCTCTTCTCGTGTGTAAGTTGGTTCATATATTTTAAGTTTTTAACTAACTCTGTAACAACTATTTGATTAGTTAAATTTAGAAACTATTAACCAACCAAGCGATTTAACTTCACGATTGCTTAAACTTATTATGTATTTTGTTATTGTATTGATTTAAAGAGTTTTATTTCAGGCTTGTTATTATTGATATATTAATAAAAAGTACTTAACACTGGTTTAAGAATGTTTATTTTATAACTCAAAAAAATAACTTAAGAATCAGTTACTTTAGTAAAATCAACAAATGTAACTTTAGTACTATAAGCTACTAGTTGATAAAGCAGACTATAGTTTAGATCAGGGTTTCCCAAAGTGGGCGGTATCGCCCCCCAGGGGGCGATAATTAGTAAGGGAGCGAAAGGGTGGGCGATAACTAGTAAGGGGGCGATTTTAAAGTTTTGGGCTGTCATAAAATTTTTACTTTTTTTCTTGCTACTTTACTAATTTTAGCTTGCTATTAAATATTTGACCCTGAGATAAAACTTAAACAAAAAAGTTTATTTTTTTTGGGTAAAATATAGAGAAAAGATCAAGTACTTATGACTCCTACTTTCAAATAAATTACATATTTCATTTATAAGTTTTATTATTTGACAATTACATAAATCATAGACGATCGGAATCCCTCTCACCACTTTATAACCTGACATATATGTTATTTTTGATCATAAATGGTTTGTATAAATCTATGTTATCTATTATCAACTATCACCTCATGATATTTTCAATTGTTTTTTTGAAAAGTCACTAAGTTAGACTAAGAAATAAAAATATACAGGGTTACCAATTAACCTAGAAATCTGGAAAAACCTGGAATTTGACAATTTAGGCAAAAAAAAAAACCTAAAAAGACTGGAATTTTTAACAATTTCAACATATTATAAAGTAAAATTTTGATTTTGACACAAAAAAGCTATCATATAAATAAAAACATGGATCCCTTCGAGGCAGATCTTTTTGAAGTAAACGACTTACAGGAAACCTTCTCAGGCTTACAAACTAACCTTGAACTTGAAGTAAATTTTATCCAAAGAACGATATGAAAGCTTTTGGACTCAACAAAAAATAAGGTAAAAGTATCCAATCATTTGAGAGGAATTTAGATTAATGTTTATAGTTTTTCCTTCTAGCTATATTGTTGAAAAAACTTTCAGTTCATTATCAACATCTTAAGCAAAAGATTTAATCTAGATATTTGTAAAAGAGGCTTTATTTTACTGGGTAAGAATCAGATTAAAAAAATCTTGCAAGCAGTCATGAACCTCATCTTTCACATTATATTAGACTTCAGTAGCAGACATTATTTTATGAATTTTATTTTATTTTATTTGATCTTTTGAAATATTTCTTATTTAATCTGGTTTGAAATGTATTTAAAAAGTCTCATTATAATAAAAAGTTTATTAAGTTATTTATTCAACAACAGGTTTGAATAATGCATAATAAATATTAATTACGGTAGACTTCCTCTTGAGTTCGCACTTTTTACCAAAAATATATTGCAAATTTATAATTTCTTAAATTTAACTTAAATAAAGTCTATTACTAACTAAGTATTAATAAAACATAAAATACTTAATATTTAATATCTTAAATAGATTTTTTTTTAATGAATTAACATTTTATGTGTTAGTTGATTTCATGTTTATTCATAACGTTATTGCATATAACATATTTAAATTTATCTTTTTGTAAAAAATAATGGTAATAATTTTTGAGTTTACACTTTTTTATTTTGTTCAAAGTGCAATTTCAAGCGGAAGTCTACTGTATTTATTAAATGGTTTTTGTTTTAAATCTGTTAATTGTTTTATTTTGACCTCGTTAATTTTGTAGTTTATATTTGTCCTTTTATATTACACTAAAAGTTTTTATAGCACAGTGATAAAAGTATTTGTTTGAAAGAAATTTGTTTGACATATTTTTGTTATTACTTGTTTAATATTACTTGTTTAAAAATCTTGATAACCAACAAATTTTTTACTTCAAATTTTTTTTTTGGTTTTAAAACAGTATAGATTTGAAGTCTCTATTTGATATGACTTCAAATTTTTCATTTAAAAGATTCTTAAACTAAATTTTATTTTCTAAATTGATTTATTATTGTTAAAAAATCTATATATTAAGGATTTTTAAACTGATAATACAACTGTTTTTTGTTTTATCTTAATTTTTAATGTATTAACAATTAGAATGTGTTGTTTATTTTAATAGTTCAACACTAGCTTTTAGTTTTTCACTACTTCTGGTTAATTATTATAAAGTATTAACTTCTAAATGTCCAAAATTCGTTATATGAGAGATTATTAAAATTTCAGATTTCAGTTAAGATTTCAGATCGGTAACGTACGGTTAAGATCCAGTCAAATTTCGACCCGCTAAATAACTTGAAAACTACTTGTGCAAAATAAAATAAAAGTTAATTTTGTGATACTTAATTTTTTGAAATACAATTTAAATTTGGTTTTCAGTTCACAATAGTATTTCCTAGATCACAATAATACTAAATCATTTTATTACAATTTCGATCGAGTTGTTTGATTTTTTTATATTTTATTTTATTAAATCATGCAGCCCGCAATTACATTATTTTAACGAGTTGAAACTAGAAAATAAATATGAATTGCTGGTTACAAAAGTTGTCTACCACTACCCTAAAATTTTCATCAGTTTCAAAACAATTCATGTTTAAACAGGATTGATTACAGATTACACAAGGCTTTTTAATAATCAAGTATTCTTATACACTTTACTGGGCGTATAAGAAAACAACTGTAACTTATTTTCTCAAGCCCTGTAAACTACTTTGAAAACAGCCACAAAAATGCTTGCATAAGAAATACCAGACTAAATTACATTTCAAACACAACTTTTTTGGCTCAAAAATTTGTATTCAAGAGAAAAATTACTTTGTAAAATCGTGGGGGCGATTATTTTTCAAATTTCTAAAAGGGGGTGATTTAGTAAATGAGTTTGGAAACCCTGGCTTAGATACTAGTAGACCACAAATTTAAGACTATAACCATAACTAGTATTAAAACATATCATTGTAATTAAAATATGAAAGTATCAGTGTTGCGATCTACAGTGATGTGATAGTCTTATTTTTTCAACTATTCATAATTATTGTTTTATGATAAAAGTATAAAAAACTTTATTTACTAAAACAAGGTTTTCTGAAAACTAATTTAAACATCTGTTAAGTTTTAAAAGAGATCAAACTTTATGTAAAAATTCCAGTATTTGTAACTTTAATACTCGTAAGAAACAAAGTCAATTTAGTTTAAGTCTGGAAGACCATCTTTTAAAGACCATAAACATAACCAGTATAAAAAATATATCTTTAATATTTTCTTTTAATCACTAAAAAAAACAAAGTTCAACCTGTTTAAAGAATTTTGAGTTTTATTAATATTAAGATACTTCAAACTAAAAATAAGTTGTTTAACAAAATTTGAATAAAAAACTTTTTTTAATTCGTAAAAAGCATTAGTTTTATGTTTGCAATATTAATAAAAGTAACTTGTTTTGTAGTATAAAAAGAAGGCTGTTATAGAATTTAAAATCGAAATATACACTGAAGTATCTGAATAAAAGTTCTTCAAAACTTCTAAGAAAGAATTTCTTTGCAAATTGTACAGAAATTAGATTTTTCTGCCAGTCTTTCAGACATTTTTAATGATAAAGATACTTTAACCGCCTCTGAATTTGCTTTAAAATCTTCTAAACAGATACTGCATTTGCCTTCTTTTTCGTTTTTGTTAAACCTGATAGTTGGAAAGTTTTTGACTTGTCCAAAATCAACTTTGTTATTTACAAAAGCCTGATGTCGATTCACCATATTGATTGTATCGAGAGAGTAGCGAAAATCTTCATTAAGTCCTAACTTCGGACAGACATTTCTTGTTTGTAACACTGTTTACATATTTACATTTCCATCCTCGCTGACAACTAAATTTATATCATTGTAGATATTATGTGTAATTACATTACATTGTTCTGTCAGTTTAATCATGCTTTTCTGATCAATAAACTCTTTAGGTTTCTCGTAATAAAAAAAAAAAACTTTGTTTGTTTTTAAAGCTGGTTGTTTTTCATGGAAAAAGTAAATAGACTCTACTTTGATCAAATTCTTTCAACGCGTGCAAAACGTGTAAATTTCAAACATAGTTTCATTGTACTTACGTTGAAAGGAAAAATTACCTGGATCATCGTCGATATCATTTAGAAGATTAATCATAAACAAACAATGTTTACTCACGATGTTAAAAAATAAAGAGATGTAGTGGTCTTTTAGCTCGTTTGCTTTGTCTTTTATTCTTTTAACACAACTTCTTCTTGGTCTTTTATTTCTAGAACTCAAAGCGCAACTATCCACGTTTCGTTTACTCATGTTGTTTACATATATAGTAAATTTAATTAAATCAATAAACAGTTTAATGGTTATGGATTTGTAAACTAATTTTTGAAACTTTTATTGAATACACAATATAACATTGAAGTATTTTCTAATTACACAGTGCATAAAAGAATGATACAAAATTTAATACAAAGAAATTAAATTATTACTAGGAAGTTATTAATAGACTAAGAATAAAATTTATCATTAAATTTGTGCATAAAGACTATTAACTTCATGTAAAAAAATAGTTTTAGTAAGTATAGTGATGAAAAGCAAGATGAAAGATGAAAACATTGAACTATTTATAAACTACATACATACTGGTTTCTTAAATTTAGTTAAGTTTGTCTGCTACGGCAAGTTATATAAGTTATATACTTAATTACAACTGAAAAAGATAGCCAACTTACATATAGTGTATATGAATCGTACTTATTCTTATTAAAAATAATATTTACCAAAGGCATTTTCTAAAGAAATATTTTTACGAATATTTTACTATGTCAAGGTTTATTAATAAATACCTAATAGAATTGAACAAAAATAAAATAGCATACTGTTTTTTTGTGTTAATGAGAACAATGTTAAACTGTGTTCATAGAACTAGTTGTCAAGTAGTTAATAGTAAATAACTAATTTGCGTTACTCATTGTGGCCTTTTTTACTTAAGAAAATATACCCTGAGTAATTAGAAACTTATGTAATGTATATTAAGTTTAAAACTTCGTTTCTAATCACTAAATGTGTACAAAAATAAATAAATTTCAAAGTCCATTATTGTCAAGTTATTAAAAACTTTGGTTGAAAACATTAAAATATTAAAACAAAGCTGATATTTTGAAAAATAGCCTAAGTTATTCCGGGTAAGCTATAATCCTAAGTGTATCTACTTAATTATTTACATAAACATATGTTAAAATTCAAAATATCTATTTGTTGGTTCAAACTAGATGTAAAAAGAATTTGATTTAGCGAGCTTTAACATCTCAATCAAAGTAATTAAATAAATAACTTAACTATCAAATTTTATCAGATAACTAACCCTTACCCTCAGTCGGTAAATTACTTTTTGTTTTTCTTGTTTATTTATTTATCTTTATTTTTATTTTTATAACTTTAATTTTAATTTTATTTATTTTACTTTTGTGCAAAAATGACCCTTCGTGCCAAAGTGGCCCTCCGTGCAAAAGTGTCTTCGTGCATATTTGAACCGTTCTCGGTTCAAGGGTACTTGAAAAAAAAAAATTATAATAATAAATTATGTTGACTAGTAAGTAGTATGTTTAAGAAAGTAGGTAATTGGAAAGTTCTTCAAAATAAATATTGGATATAAATCAAAAAGCAATAAAGTACATATTAGGATTTTAAGCATTAGTCGAATAACGTTTATCAATTAGAGAACACACTTAGTAATGTTTTATTTCTAAAAAATATCAGCATAGACTATCTATTTTTTTATCAAGTTAAAGATAAAACTTTAATTAACTACTTATCATAAACAAAAATTAAAAGTTTACTACATTTTATTTTACACTTAGAAAAATAAATTCTAAGACGGACAACTTTTATTTTAAAGAAACGTTCGGTCTACAAACTGAAACAACAAAAAAATAATTCATCAAACCAAGACCGAGTAACAGGTCTAATGCACAAAAGTGTGTACAGAGCAAAGTGGTAATTTGAATTCAGAAAATTAGAAGGTAAAGTACGGACTAAAATAGTTTGTGCAAATAAATATTTAATTTGTTTTAGTAAAACTTATTCATTTCACAAAGTCTAATTTAATTATAATATTTAAGTAAAGTTTTGAATAAAAAGTTTTATCGAAAAGTTGACAAAACTACAGGAAAACTATTTTCATTAATATTTTAGTTCTTTTTTCTTACTTTTCGAGTATTTTCCAATTGTGTAACTGTTTTTTTTTTTTGTAGAATGCACTTAGTCTTAGTAAACAATTGTAAATGGTTTTTTAATGAAGTTCTATAAGCCATCACGGAGTACTAAAAAGACTCTCTTGTACTATTTAGATTCAATTATAAAATTTTATCAAACTATCAGTTTAAAAGTTATAAACAATCTTATGGCTATTACAATTATTCAAAAACCAATTCAGAAACTAGTATATCAAGCAACATATTAGCAAAAGACAAAAACGATTTAGTAGTACTTGTTTCGTTAAATATAAACTATATTGTAACACGGAATAGAAAATAATCAGAATTACTAATAGCAGGTTTAAAATTTTTAACATTCATTGTCAAGCCCTTTTGCGAAGATTTATAGGTGTATTTGAAAAAAAAAAACTAAACAGGATTACTAATGGTTAACAATTGTAATTTTTTTTAACAAACTAGACCAGTTCAAATTGTTTTTATCTTAGGTCTTTTTTTCACTATAGTGTTAAACTGAAAGAAACTGTTAAGCATATTTGTATTTTTTTACTTTATTTAAAAATATTTAAAGTTATAAAATTTTGTAATTTTTTACTTCTAATGATGTCTTATAAAGTTTTTTAAATTTGAAATAACAGTTCAATGTTTTAATATTTGAGCGATAGCTATGTCCTAATATTTTTTTATACAAAAGTTTAATAAAGCAATTTTTTAAGTTTGTAACATTTTTCTCTTACTTTAAAAACATAAAAAATTAGAACATTTTTTTCCTTGTGAGCGTATCAAGTTCAAGTTTAAAGCTTTCAATTTCGACTCGTGATAAAGTTATCGTATAAACTTTAAACTTAAAAGTATTTTAAATTACCATCAAGTTTTGACTATTAAATATGAAAATTATGGGCTGCATTATTACATATCTTTTTAGTAAGACCAATAACTTTTGAATCATAAGCTACTAGTAAGTAAGACACGTAGTAAAGCTTAATTTTTTGAAGAACGCGTATTGTTAGACCTAAGTATATTTTAGTTGTATTAAATACAAAAAAAAAGATATAAAATATCCTTAAAATAGTTGTCTAATGAAACATAAACCAAAACACAGTAATTTCAAAACTTTTGTCCTTTATTTAGAACAATTTCTGTGCAAAAATTCGGCTGTAAAAACAAAAACTAAAATACAGGCATAAAATTTAATTATATATATATAAAAGATTTTTTTAATTGATAAAATGACATCTATTTATTAACAGTAAACAAAACACTTTTTAAAAAAATTACTAAATAAAAAACCTTATTTACTTTATGCTTATAACAATGGTTTTATTCTATAAAAATACATATGTACATTAATATATATTATATGTTAAGATCTACTAAATAACAAAAAAACATACAAAAAATACAAAAAAGATGCATTTAACAAAATGTAGTTTATTATTTTACCCCTATAAATCGCTGTATTGTGTTTTAGCTAAATTAGTTTTTGATTTGAGTTTATTTATCCAAAAATTTTATTTATAGTCAAGGTTCTTAAAATCTGGTTCTTCCAAAAAAGCAACTTTATACTTGCCATTTAAACCTACTCTCTGTAGATCGTTCTTGTGTTTAAAATAGTAGTGTCTATATAAAGCATTTTCATCTGCTATATCTTTTGGGTTAAAATTTTATTTTGATCTATTCCAACTAAATCTGTGTGCTGTCCATCTTGTACTGAAGCTATTTTTAGTTTGTCATACATAGTTGCTATTACAATTTGTGCATACAGCTAGGTAAAATTTATAACTCTTGCAGTTCCGATTTGGTTTTAATTTTATTGTTTTACCCTGAATGTTTAAAATTTTTTATCAAATACCATGTTTTTATGTTTGCCATGATTTCCACATAGTTCGCATTTTTCACATTTTTTGCTTAATTTGGCCTTTGTTTGTTTTTGTTTTGCAATCTGGCTATAATTGTTTATAAGTTTTCTTAGACTCACTGGTTTTTTAAAAGATATTTTACCTAAAGGGAAAAGTTTTGTTTCCTCTTTAGTAAAACTTAGAAGCTTTAGATATATTATTAATTTAAAATAAATGATACTTTATACTTTTATTTTTAGTTTCAATTAAAAATAGAGTATATTCTATGTTAATACTTAACTAGTTTTAGATATTTATAATTAGCTTTGTTTCTACTAACAAAGCTAACTTGTAAAAACTTCTTTATATAAATAATTGAAAACATTCTAATTAATGATAGTATAACAACAAAAAAATAAATAATCAATAATAAATTATAAACTACACAAATCATATTAGTCTTATACTATTTGATAAAAATTATAACAAGATTGCTCGATTTTCATCTTCCAGTTCTATATTTTGTATATATTTTTTTATTTTACTAACAAACTACAGTATAAGATTTTTAAGTAAAAATATGGTTAAAATTTAAAAATTCAATATAAGTGTTTAGATGCTTTTTTAGAATGGTTTATTTCAAAGTGTTATAAAACTTTTTCTTTTGAGTTTAATTGAGTATATCCAAAAAAAATGTTCACGTTTTAAATTAAAGACTTTCTTACCTTTATTAAAAAACTTATTTAAAAGTTTTAAGGCGTTTACACTAGATGATGTGTGATTGTTTTTTTGTTTAGCTTAAAAAACTCGAACATTACTATTTTATTTAGTTTTATTAATATACTTAAAAATTTTAAACGTATTTAAATTTTTTTAAAGTTTTTTAGTATGTTAAATGAGTAGATTCACTAAAAATTTATTGACAAACATTTTTAAACTTATTTGATGTTGTAATCAAGTATACTATATTACTAGGTGTAATAAATAAATTTGTAATTTTTAGAAGAATGTTTTTAAATTGATTCTTCTAGTTAACGATTTTTAGAAGTTCTTAAGAACTATATTATTGGTAGCATAGTAACTTGTATTTTTTTTCTTTGTTAGTTAAAAAAAAGTTTTTTGTTCAAAATGACATTTTAGTTCTATATACAAAATAAACCCTCAAATTTGTTATTATGGTTCTGGGCAATAAACTAAAAGGTATCCGTTGTGTACGACTTGATAACCGAAAGATTTTTTCGTGCACCAAGTCCTAGGACCGAATATTTTAAGAGTCTTTTTTTGTCGTTTAATTATGTCCTTTATGTCTACTTAAAAAACAAATCAGTTGAGATCAGGAGCGTCGCGTGGGGTGTTGCACTGCCGCATTTGCACCAACTTAAAATTTTGTAGAAAAAATCTAGTATCTATAACGTTTTCGTTTTTTTTTAACAAAATCTCTTACAAAACTCCAATTTAGAAAATGACCGTTTTGCTAACTACACTGCCGCAAACTCTTAGCTGACTGCCGCAAATGAACTCAAAAAATGAAAATTTCTACAAGAATTACTGCAAAATCAATTTCATGCGGTAAGTAAGCTAAGTTGTAAAATTTACTAAAACAGTACAGACTTAAGTATCATTCCACAAGCGATCTAAACAAAAATGAAAACAAAGCTAAGCAAAGCAGAGGCAAATCGAGCACAGGCAATTTGAGTAAAAGCAACACAAGCAAAGGCAATTTGAGGAGAAGCAGTTCGAGCATGGAAAACTCGAGAAGCGGACTCGAAACATAAATAAACTCGAGAAGAAATAAACTCGAACAGGATAAACTCGAGCAGGGAAAACTCGTACAGGAACATTTCAAGTAGGGGCAAATTGATCACTTGCAATTCGAGCACCGGCAAATTGGTTGTTTTTTTTCTGCACTACCTAAGAAAAATACCACGCGACGCTACTGGTTGAGATCATATCTGAGTAATAACTAACTAATTCAAAAGATGGGACTTTTCTTTTTATAATTATCACTTAACAAAATTGTAAAATTTTACATCGATGTGACGTAATTTTTCAACATTTTTGTATAATTTCTTATAAAAAGTCATTTTACGTATATTCATTCATAAAATTTTTCAAGTTTCTAAAACTATATAAAATGCTTGTCCGTTGCAACTTGTTAGTATGTTTACTTTTTTACTTGTGATCATCGCTCTAGTGTGAAACAATTGTTAAGTTATAAATTCAATTCAGCTTTTGTCATAATTGTAACAGTGATAATAAAAAAAAATACCTTATAAAAATTGTTCGAAAAAATAAAAGTGTTTTGTTCAAAATTTAGTAGTTGTGCACCCTATATATGTAAGTGTATTGACCTGGTGTTTTATTTATAAAAAATATTTATTTAAACAATCTTATTTTTAAGCTAGTTTAAAAACATCATAGTAAAAACAAATCCGAATTTTTAATCTACCATATTTTAGTTACTTACTTGTCTGGTAACAATTTTTCAAAAGATGATTTTATGCAAGGTTAAAAAAAACTCTACAACTAGAGTTTTATAAAATATCTTTGTTTATGAAACTCTTCAAAAACTTTTTTGTCATCTTACTACAAAAAATAAGTTTTTGTTTTTTTTTTAATGGCAGATCTTTCACTTTCTTAGGAAACTAATTTAAAACTGTTATTTTAAATTATTTTCTTATAAGCCTTATCTAGACTTTTTGGTAGATATCAGCTCGTCTACTCTGTTATTTTTAGTTTTTTACGCTTATTTAATTTTTAGTGTTCAACTGCAGCACACAGCGCGAGTATTTATTTGCTTCTTTTTTGGTTTCAGCTAGATATTTTTTTTTACCAAAAAAATTGTGACTTTTGCATAACAACTACTTTGAAAACTATATTTATTTTTTTACCTATCTGTTGGTTGACTGACTTCAGTTTATTCATTTCTTACTTCTTAACAGTGATGCAAACTTGGTATTATAAGAATTTTCAGTACTCGGTTTCCGTCATCTGCTGAATATCCTTTTTTTTTTTTTATAAAACAGCTCACTGTTTTCTAGTTGAATAGTAAGTTCGTTAGCGTTCTTAACATTGAATTACTTTTTAAGTCGTTACTTAAAAGTTCAAGCTTTTATCAAAGTCTTCTTGCTGCTCATTAAGAGCAGATACTTGTTGCATAAGATTTTCTATTGCTTCATTCACCTGGCTGCATTCAATTTTGCTGATTGCTTTAAACTGACTGCCGAACCTTCAAAGTTTATTTTTATTATATTCAATACAAAGTTTAGATTGGACTGCATTTTATTTCATATGATCATTTATAAACAAAAACGCCTTTTTTTTTTCGTTTTTTTTTTGATCAGTTGATTTTCATCTTTAACATTTGCTCTAAATTTTAATTTTTTTTAGTTCTTTTGTTTTGCAACTTTAATTATTTAGTTTCATTGTCCTTAACCAACTTTTTTAATTATCATTTTCAGCTTCTAATGTTTTAAAACTTTTCTGCAGGACTTGCTTCTAAATTAAATTGTTTTTTAAGTTTTAATTAAAAACTTCGTGATTTATTTAAATTTAGTTTTCTGCTTGTTAATAGTAGATACTTGCTTTTAAAGATTTCATGTGGCCACACTGCAATAAATAACACTCGTTTTCTCTATTTAAAGCAGCAAAAACTGCATGTTTTAAATGTTTAAACAAACTACAACCCGTTATGTAGCTTTCAGCTCAAAACAAGAGTTTTTAAAACAACAAAAATAAATTTTTTGTATTAAATATCACAATTAGACTTTCAATTTGATAGTAAGTAACTGTTAATGATATACTATTGCTTATTTTAAAACACTCGTGTTTTAAAGTTGTATTTTGTTGTTGAACATTACATTTTTAAAATTCAGGCCCGCGGAAGACTTTTTTCTATTGAATGCGGCCCTTGACTTAAGACTTCATTTAAAAAGATTTTAAAATATAAAGTTGGTAAATATAAAACATAGTTTTCGAACTTATACAGTAGATTTATTCTAAAATTTTGTACTACAGCGAAAATTTTACAAATGGCATAGTGACGTAACTATCAAAAAGCTTAACTTGTGGGTTTTTTTTAACCTCTTTGTTCATTATAAACTTGCATGCAAACTTGTTGTAGTATTTCTTTTCTTTTTCTGAATAAAAAAAAAATATGAAAGACCAATGGATAATGGCTTTCAGAACTTTTTTTACTTATCTTTAAAAGTGAAAACACATAGTTTATTTCAAGATGTTTTTAGAAGTAACAGTACTGCTTATATTACAAAAAAAATGAATAGCTTTTATTTTCTCATAAGATACATTTTCTTATCAAAGTTCAACAAATGCTTTACAAAAAACAAAGTCAAGAGATACTCAAATGTAAAAAAAATATTTTATCAATTTCACTGGGTAGTAGTGAATAATTATTTTAGATTAAATCTTTTGGAGTTAAACAAAAAGATGCTGTTTATCTTAACAGTGATGCAAACTCGGTACTATAAGAATTTTCAATAATCGGTTTCCGTCACCTGCTGAAAAAACTTTTTTTTATATCAAACAGCTCACTGTTTTTTAGTTTAATGGTAAGTTTGTTAGCGTTCTTAACATTATATTACTTCAAAATTTTTTACTTATTTGTTCAAGCTTTTATCAAAGTATTATTACTGCTTATTGAGAGCAGATATTTGTTGCTTAATATTTTTTATTATCTCATTCATTTAACCGTATTCAATTTTGTAATTTTCTCATACTTCAACAGATTTATACTGACTGCCGAGCCTGCAAAGTTAATTTTTATTATATTCAATACAAAGTATAGATTGTGTTTTATTTGATCATTTAAAAGCAAAATAGCTTCTACTTTTTTTTTGATTAGCTGATTTTTCTCTTTTCTTTTAACATTAGCTTTTAATTTTAATTTTTTTAGTTCTTTGGTTTCGCAACTTCGATTATTTAGTTTCATTGGCCTCAGCGACCTTTTTTAAATATTCATTTTCAGCTTCTAATGTTTATAAACTTTTTGCAGGTCTTGCTTCTAAGTTAAATTACTTTGTAAATTTTTAAACAAAACTTCGAGGTTTTTAAAATTTATTTTTCTGCTTGTTAATAGTAGATACTTACTTTTTAAGATTTCCCGTGGCATTTTTCTTCATTATAAATCGCCACATTATAAATAAGACTCGTTTTCCCTCTTTAGGGTTTCATTAACAGCCGCATGCCTTGCATTTAACCACCTTTTTTGAACCATCATTTTTAGCTTCTAATGTTTTCAAATTTTTCTGCAGGACTTGCTTCTAAATGTTGAAATAATGGTTTTTCCATTATAAAAATCACAATTTTTATACATTAAAGTTTATTGCAAAAAAATACAAAATAGAAGTACTTTTCGGACACGCTCTTCAGTATTTTTTTCGTGTCAAAACAAGCTGAAGTAATAATTTACTGATAAAAACTAATAAAACTAAGTATTTAAGAAAACAAATTAAATTTGACACAATAGTAATAATTAACAAATTAAGGCAATCGTTTAATCAGAAATAATGTAAATGTAACACAACTTTACTAATCAACTAATTTAAGTTCAACGAATTAAACAAAATGGTCGAATAAACAAATTTCTTTTGTTTACAGAGATCTGGCTTTAAGCTTAAAATGTATATAGCTTCTAAAGTTTTTAGGTAAAATTCATTACGAGCAACTGATATTATTTTGAAGTTATCCACTTTATAGTTTTCGACACACTTAGGATTAGTAATCAGGTGTTGGCCAATCGCTGAACTACTATTTAGTTTTTCCAAATCATCAAATTTCTTTTCCTCGTTACATGACTTTATCTTGTTTAAAAGGTTTTGTGGTATGTGTTGGTTAATTCTTGCAATCAAATTGTTACTCGTTCTACCCACGTATGTTTTTTTACATAAACATACAAATTTATAAATTACATTGCTGGTGTTTAGGGTGGGTAATTTATCTTTGTTTTTAATCTAAAACAGTTTATTGGTTGAGTATACTATTCGTAAATTAACAGATCTATAGCCATTTTCTACTATTTTCTTCAAATTATTATGCAAAACTGTATTCTGATTGTATGGCAACTTAAGGATTAAAAACAAAGATAAATTACCCACCCTAAACACCAGCAATGTAATTTATAAATTTGTATGTTTATGTAAAAAAACATACGTGGGTAGAACGAGTAACAATTTGATTGCAAGAATTAACCAACACATACCACAAAACCTTTTAAACAAGATAAAGTCATGTAACGAGGAAAAGAAATTTGATGATTTGGAAAAACTAAATAGTAGTTCAGCGATTGGCCAACACCTGATTACTAATCCTAAGTGTGTCGAAAACTATAAAGTGGATAACTTCAAAATAATATCAGTTGCTCGTAATGAATTTCACCTAAAAACTTTAGAAGCTATATACATTTTAAGCTTAAAGCCAGATCTCTGTAAACAAAAGAAATTTGTTTATTCGACCATTTTGTTTAATTCGTTGAACTTAAATTAGTTGATTAGTAAAGTTGTGTTACATTTACATTATTTCTAATTAAACGATTGCCTTAATTTGTTAATTATTACTATTGTGTTAAATTTAATTTGTTTTCTTAAATACTTAGTTTTATTAGTTTTTATCAGTAAATCATTACTTCAGCTTGTTTTGACACGAAAAAAATACTGAAGAGCGTGTCCGAAAAGTACTTCTATTTTGTTTTTTTTTTGCAATAAACTTGCTTCTAAATTAAACTACTTTTCAAAATTTAAATAAAAATTTTATGATTTTTATATTTAACTCCTTCTTGTTAATAGTAAATATTTGCTATTAAAGATTTCCCATGGCATCTTTCATTTGGCCACGTTCCGATAAATAACACTCGTTTTCCCTCTTTAAAGTTTCAGCAGCAGCAGCATGTTTTAAATGTTTAAACATTTGAAATAGGGGTTGACAAATTGCAACCCGTTATGTAGCTTCAGATTAAAACAACAAAAATATTTTTTTTTGTATTAAGAATTTATAATTAGGTTTTCAATTCTATAGTAAATAATTGTTCGTGCTGTATTAATTCTTATTTTAACACACTCGTGTTTAAAGTTGCATTTTGTTATTGAACACTACATTTTTTATTTTCAGGCCCGCGGAGGAGTTTTTTTTATAGAATGCGACCCGTGACTTACAAAAGGCTGTGACTAAAGAATTCATCTAAAAGATTTTATAATATAAAACTAGTAAAGATAAAAGAACATGTAATTTCTAGTTTAACATTATTCATTACCTTTAAACATTTACTCTATTTAGCATTTTCAATTTAAAACATTTTCAAAATTAGAATGAATGTTGGTTCTTAAACATGATCTTGAAAGTTTTACTTTTGTATAAAATAATATTTGTTTTATTATTTAATTTCTGTTATAATTTAATGTAAGGTAGGGTTTATATAATTTCATAGCTTCCAACTTGGATAAAATTGATAAAAAAAATTTTATTTTTAATATAATTATTATTATTAATTTTTATTTCGTTTTTTCTCATTAAATGCA
The DNA here is from genome assembly GCF_965202585.1 of Thalia democratica. Lineage (NCBI taxonomy): Eukaryota > Metazoa > Chordata > Thaliacea > Salpida > Salpidae > Thalia > Thalia democratica. The sequence goes on from NW_028139247.1 coordinate 55,717, forward strand.
TTGTGTCTAAGTATTATAGTATGTATTTTTATATTTTTACTTATAAGGTTAAAATGAGTTAAATATTGAATTGATTTTATTTTAACGTAATAAGAACAAGTATATATGTTTTTTATAATCCAAGTATACAGTTATTTAACTTTTTGAGTGATACAAAAATAAATGTAGCAGAAATTGTAATAGTCTACAAATACTTAAAACTGTAATGAAAATTAATAGTATAAAAGAACTAAAGCGATTACCGTAATTAATATACTTATCACCTAAAAAGAAAACCAAAAGGGCATTCTAGAATATTAAAATTGTTTAGTTTACTACTTTACAATCATTTAATTATATGCATAAGTAATTGTCTAAATATTCTTAGGCATTAAACTAAAATATCTCTTTTATTTTCTACTGCAGTTATATTATTTAAAAACAAAATTATTACAAACATCTAAAAAGCTTTAATCATTTTAAAGAGTTGTACTAAACTTTCCTCTAATTAAATAACAACTAATTTTACATTTAGAACCTTACGTATAATGGAAAAGACACTGTTGATTTAGATAAATAGTAACTTTATTTGCAACTTACTTTGAATTTTTCCTTTAAAGATTATTACAAATGATAAGAATAATAAAAACTAGTACTTTTTTAAGTTTATTTAAAATAATGTGATATTTATCTACTCTCGTTAGGTTATTTTCACAAACAAACGTTAATCTGATGAAAGAAGTCAAATACTAAAAATAAAGTTTTGTGTCTCAGCAAAACTTATTCTTTTAAATTTTATACAATAAGATAACGTATTACAGAATAAAATATTATACACATTACTATGCATACTACGTACATTTAGACTAAATAATGGAATATTTTCATAAAATACAATAACATGCATTTCTTTAATACAAGCATAGTAATAAAATACAACTTTGTTTTTATTGAATCATGTGTAATAGATTTTATTTTTTATTTTTTACGCTCTACGTATTGTAGTAATTCATATTGATTTCGGATATTATCGTCGTAACTCATTAGCAACTTTAATAATTAAAACTGAAACTTTATGTGTTTAAATTCTAATCTTTAATTGCGCGGACTGGTTTAGATGGTTCAGTTTACTGCTAAGTAGTTTCGAGCAATTATAGTTTAGTTTTTTACGTATAATAGAAAAGAAAAATAAAGTGGTTTATTTAAAAATTCTTCATCTTTATTTACAGTTAATTTTGTTTTTTTCATTAAGGTTTGTTTCTGATGATAAGAACTGTTAATACTATGATATATTTTGATAATAATTTCGAAATAATATAATATAATACTTTACATTTATCGAACCTTGTTAGAATTTGTTGAAAAGTAGACGAAAAAATTTAAAAGGACTTAAAACACTCTAAGAGAAAAATTTATACCTTAGCGAGAAAATTATATTTTTTTTACATGTTATACAATAACACTTTGTATTTAAGGATTAATTACTATACAAGTTGACAAAACAATTAAACAATTTCATGAAATAAAGTGACAAGTGTTTTATTTGTTCAATTATAGTAACAGAGTGTAACTTTGTTTTTATTAATTCATGAATTTCTAACAATTATAAATTCTATGTTTTTTTATTTATGCTTTACGGATACTAATTATTAGTTTTCGTAACTTTTTGTTACTGTTTAACTTTAAAAACTAAAACTTAAAGTGTTTAACATTCAAATCCTAAAAGCAAACACTGTTTTAGATGGTTCAGTATAATATTAAAAGATATTGAACAAGTACTAATTTAAACTATTTAATTGTTTAAAATATATAATACTAAGAGAATTAAGTCAAAAGTATAAATCCCCCACTAATAAATTTAAGTTGCATTAATGTGAGTATCAATATGTGTATACTCTTTTTAATCTTCCTTTTATTTACTAATTCAAAACAAAAATCTAAAAATCTAAACATAAATATTTTTTTACTAATTTATAAACACTAAAACACAAAATTTTGAGTTTTGTGTATTGGATTTTTCATTTCAACTATTTAAAATTTTGTTATTTTTTTGGATGGTTAATAAATTTTATTGTTACTTATAATTTTTTTACTTTTAACATAGTTATAAAACTAACTTTTTTAAATCTTCTTACTTATATACAAAATTATGAAACAATTGTAAAAAGTTGTTAGTTTGAAGAACATGTGATGTTAAAAAACTCAAGTATTTTATTTAACTACTGTTTACTTTTATTTGTTTTACTGAACTGCTAGTTGTTTTTATAAATGAAGTAAGGTATGGTCGAAAACTAAAATCGATCACTTTGAAAACCAAATCTTTCTTCAATGAATTATGTAGTATTTTGTAGATTTAATCCTTTACTGTTTTGTCGTTCAAAACCTAAACTCTTGTTTTATTTTAGTTTAATCTTGTCGTTTTTGTAATATAGTAAAACTAGGCTGTACTTTAAACTTCATTTAAGAATTTTTTTAGAAAAAAGTAAGGTGTTTTATACTAAGTTTTGTTATAAATAGACATTCATTTGATTAATGTGATACCAATTACTTACATACAATAATATTTTTTTTAAATTAGTACTTTACTTTTTCAACTAGAGTGCTTTTAAAATATTAAAGTTTAAACTATAATTTATTGTCTGTTAGTATATAACTAATTAGTCAACACTTAAAGTTTTAGTTGATGGTTTTATTGAAACTAAAATGTTTAGTATAATTTGCTAAAAACCTTAATTGAGATTACTTTTACCTACTCCTGAAATATTTTAAAAATGTTTGTATCTATTATAATATCTTAAAACCGTAATAATTTAAGAAATATCTAAAACTAGTTAATTTTTGATGTATTTTTTTCATATCAAACGATCATTTTCGGCCAAAACTAAAATAAACTATTATATTAAACGACCTTTTTCATAAAAGCTTTATCTAAAAGTATTAAAAACTAAATAATCGATAATTTTTGTTTATTATTATACTTATTTGAAATAAACTACAAAGGTTTTAGAAATTCAATTTAAATAAAAACATCAATTAATAGCATCGCAGTAACACTTTTTGCATTTGGTGTTTTTTAATGGTTTCAACTTCATACCAGTTTTGTTCTAATATTTTTTTATGCAAGTTAGTTTTTGAGATGTTCAATATTTAAGTATATATAGAAATTAAAATCAAAAAAATCAATTTTATTTTACTAAAATTTATAAGACTGGCTATTGCTTAATAGTTTGAAATTCTAATAATTTATTTTTGAACTTTTAGTAAAATAAGTTTAAATAGAAGTAAAATGAAAGTTTAATGAAAAGAATCCTTCTTCTTAATTTATCCTTGTGTTATAGTCCGAAAATTTCTTATAATGCAACAAATTTTTGTTAAATTGTTTTGTTTGTTGCTAAATTTATAAATACAAGACATACTATTAGTGAATTATACAGCTTCAAAAAAATTACGATTAAAACAAGTAATTAATACGTTTGTTCCGAATAGTTTTTACAAAAATAAATGTTAAAAAACTAAATAAATAAAATTAAAAACGTCCGATAAAATTAACCATTAAAAGTTGTAAACAATATAATTATTTAAAATTATTGTACAGAAATGAACTTTTTAGATAAATTTAAAGTTTTATTTAAATGAGGGACTTAATTTTCATTAGATAAGAGGCTATAATAATTTTAGTGAAACAAACTTTCTTGCTCCTTTATCCCCATAAAATATGAAACAAACTTTTTTGAAAATTTCTAGAGGTTCATTAAAAACATAGTAATTTATAAAATGGGTAAACTTATTTCAAAATTCTTTGAAAGCAAAGAAACGAAAATACTAATGGTCGGATTAGACAACTCGGGTAAAACCACATTAATACACAAGATGAAGTTTGGTGAAGTGATGAGAACTGTCCCTACTAATGGTTTCAATATGGAAACAGTAACTTACAGAAAGACAAAACTAAATGTATGGGATCTAGCGGGTCAAAAATCTGTGAGGCTGTTGTGGAGAAACTACTTTCATGCAACTCAAGGTAAGTCTTATACTAAATTAATTCAGTGTTAATCTTGAAAAAAACTGGTCGAAATAAACATTAAAATTCAATCATTAAAGTAAAAAATATTAACATTGTAAAATATATATTCAATCTAAGCTCTAATTTATGTGGTTGACTCAGCTGATAGACGTAGAAGGAATGAATCAAAAATGGAGTTACACAAACTGTTAGGAGAAAAACAACTTAATAACTGCATTTTGCTTATACTAGCAAACAAACAAGTAAGAGTTGTCCGTAATCTAAAAAAATTATTGCAATATATATTTATATATTTATCTGATTATAACAAAATAGCTGTCTAAACTATTGTTTTATTATAATTAGATAAACATTAAGCTCCAATTTAATTTGTCGAGCACTATTGACCAGAACTTTTTATAAATCTTTAATATATATATATATAACTTTCTCAACAACAATGTTACATTTTTTTAAAAGATCATAAACCAAACTTCCCAAATAAACTAAGTTGTAGAATAATTAATCCGGCAAAAACTTTTATTGGCAAACCTGCAAAAACAAATTTAGATAAGATTAACAATTTTATAAAAACAAAAAGTAATTTAATACAATGGAAAAATACTTATGAGGTATTGAACTGGTTCAATAACTTAACCAATAAATCAACTTCAAGGTTTATCAAATTTGATATAGTTAGCTTTTATCCAGCCATCTCAGCAACAATTTTGGAAAACTCCTTCAAATTTGCTGCAGGCCTAACTAAAATCACGGAAAATGAAAAAGAGCTAATCAGACATTGCTGTAAATCAGCACGGTTCCACGAGGGTGAACCATGGTCGAAAAAGCATAACAAGAACAGCTTTGATGTACCAATGGGAACATCAATTCATGGCGGCGAAATTTGCGAGCTGGTTGGCCCATATATTTTAGATATATTGAAGAAGGAAAAGATCTTTAGAGATGGAAACTTCGTTATATACCGTTACGATGGTTTAGCAGTGGTGGACATTCTACCGGAACAGATATGGAGAGAAAAGTTAAACATCTAAGAAAAGTCTTTAAAAACATTGGTTTTGATGTCACCATCGAAGCCAATCTGTTTGTAACAGACTTCTTAGATGTTACTTTACATCTTCAAAATGAAAGTCATAAGCCGTATAGAAAACCAAATGCGCATACGGTTTATGTGAATAGCAAGTCAAACCATCCAGAGCATGTGTTAAAACACATACCGGTGGCAATGAATAACCGAATCCAGAAGATTTCTAGCAGTCAAAGCATTTTTAAGGAAACAACCCAACAATACCAGGAAGTTATAAGAGAAAGTGGGTACGATCACGAGTTAGCCTATAGCCACAAAAGCGAGAAGGGTAAGAACAAGAAAAGAAGGAGAAACAATATTTTATACTTCAACGCATAATTCTGCAAAAGTGTGGCAACACGGGTTGGGAAGCGCTTCCTAGAGATTGTGGACAATAACTTTACTGAAAACCATCCATATTGTAAAGTTTTTAACAGGAAGATACTAAAAGTGTCCTACTCCTGCATGCCAAACATGAAACAACTTATAATGGCACACAATCGAAAAATGTTAGACACGCAGGACAAAGAGAGGCGAATGTGTGACTGCAAAAAAACAAAAATGCCCGGTAAATGGAAGTTGCTTAATGGAAAATATTATATATAAAGCGACAGTCATAACTGAAAACCAGACCAAGTTTAATGTTGACTCGACTGGACTATCGTTCAAAAATCGCTACACAAAGCACAAGTACAGCTTTAAACACGAAAAACATAAAAACACGACAACTTTATCGCAATACACTTGGAAACTAAAAAATAACGAAGTTAGTTTTAAAATTCAGTGGGAAATATTAACAAAAAAGAAAAATAAATATAGTTTAAAAAATGGATGTAAATTGTGTAAAGCGGAAAAAATCGAAATTTTAATATTTAATAAATCAAAATATCTGAACAAAAAAACGAATTACAAACTGGCTGCATACATTATTATAAACAATTTATCTAAAAGCTATGTTAATAACTTTGTCTAAAATCAGCTATCTAATATTACGTAATACCTAAATTTGTATAATTTTATTGTTGTACTTACAAGTTTGCTTTTCATTGAATAAAACTTGGCTGAAGACGCGTATTAAACGCAGAAGCAGCTGTCCCAACAAAAGTTTATTTTGTGTATTTTAATTTTATATATATTCATATATATTTATACATATATACGTTTCAACAACTAGTATTTTAAGCTTTCAGTTGTTAATGAGAAAAGTTTTTGTTACAGTTACAAAAAATTATTAAACATAACATCAAACTGATTTTAGCAAATGCGGTAAATTTTCGAGCAAGTTCTTAAATCTAGTTTTAACTATCAGGATTTGCATGGAGCAATTAGCCGCTTGGAAGTTCAAGAAAAGTTAGAAGTTTGTCAAATTAAAAATCGTTTTTGGTTTGTGCAGCCAACATGCGCTATTACTGGTGGTCAGTCTTATATCGTTGATTATTCATTGATATTCCTTTTTTGTAATGAAGTAACTTGAACAAAAAATACAAAGCTTGTTGTGTCTTTTTTTTGAAAACTAAACTTAGAATGATATTATTCCAAATCTTATTTTGATCACTGTAAAACTAATTTTAAAGTACTATTTATTTAGAATAAAACTTTTAAAAATAAAGGGCCAGTCTTTATCGAAAAAGTATAAACTTCTGTTATGACGTACTTCGTTTTTCAATTCGAGAAACACACTTTAAGCACAGTCATAGGAACTGCTCTTTTACATAGTTATAAAAATATACCAACTACGTTTAAATTCATTGAACTCACACACGATCATCGTGCAAAACTTCTAAGCTGACGATAAAAATTCATTCTTTTTTGTATTTTTTTCAAGCAATAAGTGATTTAAGTAAATGAGTTTTTGTTTATTGTTTTTTTTAGGAATAAGTTGTTGACTGTTTGAAATTTATAATGAGACATTTAATAACTTGAACATATATCATTCTACCATAAACTTTTTAAATTTATTAAGCAAACTATTCTTTTAAATAGTTTAAAAACTTAATTTAGTATCTACAACTATTCGATTAATAAATTATTTTTAATAGATACCTATATCAAAATAGTTCCTTTATACATTTGTCCTGAAATAAAGAGGGTTTTCTTTATTTTAATAGACATACTATTTTTATTTGTCTTCTTAAATAAGAGATAAGTTAAATAGTTCTGTCGCTTAAAAGTTTAAGATAAAACCGTTGTTAAACAAAACCGTACTAAAGTAGTTTTATTTTAGAGTATTTTAAAGTATTTTAGTGTAAATATCTAAGAAGTTTGTTATATATGATACAATAAGTATTAACATATACAGCTGTATTCCAGGAAACACTAATAAAATTTTATACTTTTATTTTCTAGACGGACTGAGAGAAGGACTAAAGTGGTTGTATTGAATGTTAAAAACCATTGAGTGATTACACTTTCTAAAATTCATTATAATAACGTTTTACATTAAAATTTTTGGTATAATATTTTATTTTAATATTTGATTTTTATATATTTAAGCTTTACTTAAATTGTGGATATATAATAATTTTTTTATAGATTTATAACTCGTTTTTCTCTTTTTTTAACAATACATAGCTTTTGACTCTTTTTAGCCATGTTTATATATTAACAAACATATGTTAGAAATGCAAAATTGTATAAAGTGAGTGTTTTTTTACTAAAAGTCTTATTATAAACACTTTAAGGTAAAAAACCTAAACCTTATAATTTAGGAAACTACCAAGACTTGTTTACTTATACCAACACATAGTCCTTACCACTTTAGTGTTAGATGATTTAAACTTCGAAACAATATTTTCTATTAATCATTATAAATTATTTGTTTTTATTGCAAGTTTTTTCAATGGCAAAATAAACATTAGTTACAAAATACAAATTTCTTATTAGCCTTTTGTCATTACACTTTTTAAATGTCTCTGACAATTGAGTTTTTTTATTAAACACAATATATCACTTTTAATGAATTTTCTAAAAAAGTACATTCTGCTTTACCATTTAATATAAATTGTGATACATAAATTTAAGCGTTTGTAAATAGAGATCCAAGCGAAACAAGATCACTAGAATATGTAATAATAAAAGCTAATTAGATAGTGGTCTTTTTTCATTTATCTAAGTATTTTATATTTTAATTTATAAAAGTCGGATTCAACATTATTTATCGTATCTTTTACCAACCATTTATCTTTAATTAACTATTGTACTTATTTCGATATCTTTTAAACACACACATATAACTACTTTAGCTTCTATTTTTTACTTAAAGTATTTATTTCTTTACAGAGCTCCGTTGAAGTGTATCAACTCGTTTAACACACAAAAACATATGTCGAAGCAATAAAGAAATAATACTTTATAATTGGTTAATATTATGATTGTTTAAGTGTTTTTAAGTAACTAAGACTGATATCAACAACTTTAAAAAACATTACTTGAAAGGTAATATAAAAAAAATGTTTAGCAAAGTATTCTAGTCTGTCGTATATATAAATATAGTTATGAACAATAACTTTATATAGATGTTATCGTGTTCCTTTCAATTTTTGATGTTTGATGATACAGTAACTTAAAATTAAACCTAACAAAAGTCGATTAATTAGAACCTTGGAGTTAAAGAACAGTTTTAAAAGCAATCTAAATTAAACAAATCAATATGTATTTTTTAAAAAGGAAATTTTAAGTAAAACTGAGTTCAAGATATCTACATAAGTAAAGAAAAACTTTTGATTAGTTTATTCTAGAAAATAAGATAACTAGTACGTTAATTTAACATTAAGTTATAGAAGTTTTTATCTACGTCTTGATAGAAATTTTTGATAAACCAAAAAAAATTAAAACAATTCTTGTTTTACATTGAACCAGGGACATAGCTTGGTATGTTTCTGCAAATATCTAAAACGTATATTTATGAACGAAAAAACTTATTTTTATTTCAGCTCTTAGCTCCTAGTATTCATTTATACTTAGTTATGCACACCTGAGAGATATTTTTGACATATATGTATTCTTTAGGATTTTTAGTGACGTAAAGACTAAACGAATTAAATACATCAAAATTGTAACATTAAGCGCGTCAAAGCTTTAATTTGTCAAAAAGCTGCATTGAAAAATTGATTCTAATGGAAGCTGTAGCAAAATATGTGGGGATGTAGAGCAAAATAAATTGCCTTCTATACAGTTATCACCCGTACTTAAACATTCCATTTTTATGTTATAACATAACTGGTTATTTTTAGATTATATTTAATAATATTAGAGGTAGTTTAAATTGCTGTGTTCTCGCTAGGACGTGTTATTTTAGATGTTTTAATTTATGCACGTTCGTAAATTTTTAGAGCTAGCTACGTTCCTGCATTGAACAAACAAAGATTATGACGGTTTTACTTAAAAGCGATTTTGAAATTTATTACTTAGAGCGTACAAATTTTATTTTCACAAATAAATTTTTAAAACAACCATAATCAAATTAAATGACCACTATAGACGACCAAAAACTAAAAATAGTTCGTGACCCGTTCAAATTGCTTAATATGTCAGTTTGGTATTGGTTGAAGCTGCTAGAGAATATAGCAACTGAAATAGAAAATAAGCGAAATGTGGAAAACAACAAAAAGAAGTTTAACTTAATTAAAATAGATCTGTACAATTTTATAAAAAGTCACAATATTTTTTTTAGTTTGTTCGAGTTTAAACTTTGCTTGATTGACAATTCAGTAGCGAATTCGATTGTAATGAGAAGTTCTTACCTTCTGTCAGATTTCGCTCTATTGGAAGACTTTCTATCTCTCGTTAAAAAGAGAACAGAAATTAGACATTCTAAAACAAATTACTACAACGATCTTATTTTGTCTTAAAACAAAAAGGAATTTGTTAAAGTAGCCAAAATAATGCTGCACCAAGACGAAGTCACTAATGTCGATATTGAATTTTTTTGTAATGATGTTTTTAGTGCAAGATTTAATAGTTTCGGTAGAAGGCACCAAACAAGAGTTTTTAAACTACTGGGACGTGATACATTATTTTGGTAAAAAAATCGAAGACTATAAAAATGGGCATCTGACAATAGATAGAATTGAAGAATTATCATTTTTTTTCGATGAAAGAAAAGACAATTTTGAAGATGAGAAATTTTGCCAGATTTATTGTTTCGATTTTGAAAACGGACAAGAAGTTTGCCGTTTACCCTGCAACCATTTCTTGTGCAAGAATTGCGCTATAAAATGGTTTGAAATTGAAATTTTATAAATTAATGATTTTGAAAATCCTTTAAACAGTAATTTCGAAAATCCTTTAAACAATGCTCAATCAGAAATTGAGTTGGAGTATGATCCAAACGAGGTTTATTTTCAATATCTGTTTTGTCGATACGATTGCACTTAATTGTTCGTTTCTTTTTGTCGTAAATATACCAGAATAAGTTTTTCTATTTTATATTGTAAACGTTATATTGGCTATTGGCAAATTAGACTTTTCTTACTTAACCTGAAAAATCTTATAAAAAAACGCTGTTAAAAATATTATAGTTGATATTAGATATTATATAAGCAAAAATGGTTGTTATTTTACAAGTGGAAATTCTAAATTTTTAGCTTTAGCATAATTGTTCTAAAACAACAGCAACTTGTTTATACATATTATAAATATATAAAGTTAAGCAGTTTATATTTTGAAAACTAATTTATATCAGGAGAAACTTTTAAAATAATTAAAAAACTGATATAGTTAATTTTTATATACATTTCCTTAATTGTATATGGTTAGTAATACTTTTAAGTAAGAATTAAACAAAAATAAAAAGAAATCTAAGATTTATTGCTTGTTTGTTTAGCAAAGTATTATTAAAAGCCTATAGTAAATAACAAAAAACTCAGTTAACCACAGTTTCGTCAAACTATGCGTTTGAAACGTTTAAATTAAAAAAAAAGCTCATTTCTTCATTAGTAAGACTAATATTAGGCAGTCAAGAAAGTGTTAGAATAGTTAATGTAACAAAAAAATTAACGAGATAATGTTTGAAGTAATGTTTAACTATGTTTGTGTTTATTTTAAACTAGTATTACTAAACTAAAATCATTAGAAAATCAAAAGTATGATTTTTTTTTTCATTACTTTTATGCATCTTAAAATAAAAAACAGTTTACAGACCTCTTATTATCAATAATCTTTACTTGTATACAATATAAATTGTTTCTTTTGTTTAAACTTGGTAAAGTTTTAAAACGATATCTTACTAAGTTTCTAAATAGACTAAGCTGTTTCAATTATCATATATAAATAGATAAGGCAGAAAAAGTATTTAATTTAATCTTTTTTTAATTATATAAGTTTGTATATTCTTAGCTAATGTTTCACGCTGTAACTGTAGAGAATCACCTTATGTCTTTTCTTCTCTTCTCTTAAACTTCCTATTAAACGTAACGATTTCGTTTGAAAAGGGCTTTTAGTTTTTGCGGCTTTGCAGTGAGCTTTAAACCAATGGCAGTCAGCTTGCTAATATTTCTACTTTGCCTTTATTTCAGCTTTGTTATTTTCTTTTAAAAATTATATGTTTACCATCGTTACTAGCGTAACGATGTCGATAGTATTTGGCATTTGGCTTTGAAGTCAAAGTGTTTTGTTTCGTGTGATTTTTAAAACAGTTTTTTTGTATTTTATCGCACTTTATTCATGGTTATTAATTTCATTAACAA